>NC_045443.1:21821501-22033200 GCF_002776525.5 Piliocolobus tephrosceles
TAACAAAGCACATTCCTTACAGCCCAGAATCCTTACAACTTTAATTAACACAGCAATGTTTCTAGCAAGGACAAGATTGGGGGTAGAGTCACAGATTAACAGCATCTCAAATATAGAGCCGAATGGAGTCTCTTAAACTTACTTCTATCTATAATAACACAGCAACAGACTAACCTATTTTTTCCCTACAGTGTATCATGGGGTTAAATGTGATTTTTCTGGTTAATTCAACTCCAAAAGCTTAAAACAATATGATAGGCACCAAATTGCCCAATGCCTTTAACACAAGGTACTAGACCACATAGGCAACACATGCTAAAAGACTGTAAAATTAGTTCTGCCAGCATTAGTCCATCACATTCACTCCCTGCTCCAACATGCTCATGAAGCATATGGGGAAGGGAAAGGGAAAGTGTTTCACCCCACCACCACCAATTCCCTGTCCGCAGCACAAGTGAGTAGGATGTTAAGGGAACCATTTAGAGAGCTTTACAGGTAGCCCCTGAAGTCTGAGTGATGCAGAAACTGATACCTCATTCCACTGAAGACAAGGAGGTGTGGCTAGCTAGACATTCTGACAGCAGAGGAGAAGAGAGGTGCTCTGTTAGTTTGGTGTGCACTTTCAGGGTCTAGTGGGGACAAAGGATGAATGAGTTTTCCAGAAGCCCACTGTGGACCCTGTGTCATCTTAAAAGGGACTGAATCTGGACAAGGAATGGCCCAGAAACTGTAGGTGAGAAATCCCCAGTGATATTGAGATTCTGATGTGCCCATAAAAAACCCCAGCAGAGAAAGAATCAACATTTGGAATCAGCCACACCAAGAAAAGAGCAATGCTAGATTATAACTAATATTTGTGCCGGCAAATGTTTAACGACTGGCTGTCTTAAAAAACTGCATGTATAAATATATGTGTGTGTACGTATGTATACATAGGTTTATCATAAATTTTATTGAAAGATACATAGCAAATATTTTACAAATAATAATATACAATACTCTTTATGCAAATTCCATAGAGTCAAATGATTCTCACAGAATTCTTTCGCTGATTTTTGCTGAATCCTTGTATTACCCAAACTATAACAGCAATTGATGAGTGTAGTTTGAATGTTGCTTGACTTTTCTATTTACATTAACTAGTAAGATGGAAGTGAAACAAAGGAACTATAGATTGCAATTCCACTTGTTTGTCTGATACTAGTGAGGTCTTTGCTAAATTGAATAGCAGCTCTCTGACAAAAGAATTTCTTCAATTTTTTGTGCTATTCACAGCGTACTACAATCTACCACAACAGACATGACACACTTTTAATTTCATTATTAATATTCTCTCCATCACTTTTTAAAAATGAGTCTCCATCTATGTTATGTCTTTAAAAATGAGACTCCATCTATGTGAAGATTTGTTACATAGATAAATATGAGTCATGGGAGTTCATTGTACTGATTATTTCATCACCCAGGTATTAAGCCCAGTATCCATTAATTATTTTTCCTGATCCTCTCCCTCCTCCCACCTCCACCCTCAGATAGGCCCAGTGTGTGTTGCTTCCCTCCATGTGTCCATGCTGTTCTCATTATTTAGCTTCCACTTATAAGTGAGAATATACAGTATTTGTTTTTCTGTTCCTGTGTTAGTTTGCTAAGGATAATGGCCTCCAGATCCATCCATGTCCCTGCAAAGGACATAATTTGATTCCTTTTTATGGCTGCATAGTATTCCATGGTGTATATGTACCACATTGTCTTTAACCCATCTATCATTGATGGGCATTTGGGTTGATTCCATGTCATTGCTATTGTCCACCACTTTTTTAAGTCTAAAAAATCAACAATAAAATAAATCAAACTCTTATTTGTATAATCTGCCATTTTCCATGGTGTAAATACTCCCATTATGGCCAATTTCAAGCTATCAACATGACATCACTGAATGAGGCAGTAGGAAGAAATGTGTAGCAGCCCACCATTATATTTTTACCTATAGATACAATAGATATAAATAACCTTAAGAGTAGAGATAATAGCAAAAGAGTTAGGAAATAATGAGTTTTGAATACTTATTACCTTTTTCTTAATATAATTTATGTGATTATGTTTATACAGTTTAGTGTTTAACAATAGCTGTGCTAACAATCAACTCACACAAATCCTAAAATTTTAACAATCAGCTCCCACAGATTCATAGTTGTACCACACCACTGATTCATAGATACAGGAAGACAGCCTGTGATATAGCAAGAGTGACACCACGGCCATGATGACTAATGTTTGATTCTTGCATACTAAGGTATTCTGCAGCAAGGTTCTTAAACAATGCCCATAGCATAGATAACCCTTCAAAAGAAACAAAGCATATAGCATAGATAATTACCTCAGCAAGATTCTTATCTAGACTCCCCAGTATTCATGAGTTTTGCAAGAAAGTCTGAGATAAGATCAGCAGTACATGTTTTATCCTAAAAGCTTACATGTTTTCTGGAGGGCAGATGTGGGGATCCACTTTAACAGAATCATCATTTCTGTTTGTAAGTACCTGTTAAATATCTCTTTCTAAGAAACTGGATTTGTCAGCTTTGGCCTCTCAGCTCCCTCAGCCTTTGGGGGTAGGTTTGCATATCTAAGCTCATACAGAAACAACAGTGAGGCTCTTTCCTCTCCTTACTCCTTACCCACCCTCCAATTTTAAAGCCCCTAACTAAGAAGCAGCAGAGAAGCAGAAAAGACAGAACTTCAGATCCCTTTTAGCTCTGGTCAGCAAGCTTAGGAGTGAAGAGCATATCAACCTGGTGACTGTTTCTGACGAGTCAAAGAAGTACCAGTGTGTTGCTAAATATTATGGGGTATGTTAAGAGCTCTTAGTCAGGAGAAGAGCTGGAGCAAGAAAGCAACAATAAATCATTTAGGGTTGCCTGTAGTTAGGTGAGGCTTTAATTGGATGTGTGTCTGGAGTTTTGATAACAGGTAGTACCAGACTTTTTATTACCTGAGAATGATCAGATAAGCTAAATTAATAAGCATTTAATTTAGAGGAGAAAAATACATTCACAGGAAAATTGTCGAGAAATAAAAATGTTTGCTTTAATTTCTTTCCTATATAGTCCAGCTTGTTCAGTAAATCAGTTACATGAACTAATAAAAACAAAGAAGAGGTTTCGAGGGCAAGATGAATCCAGGCTGTACTCATAGTGAATTGGCAAAAACCAAGATAACAATGAGAAGATATCCAAGATGCTTCAGAAATTTCAGACTTGAAGATTCAGAGTAGATTACATGAGAGATAGACATCTGGGAGTTAAAAGCATAATAGGTTTGTCAAGGTTATGATCATAGATAAAATCCTTTAGACAGAGAAACATAGTCTATTCAACAGGGCACAGGCAGACAACCATTAATCCTACTAAGAGGCACGCACTGTGCTAGGAAGTTTAAATATGTCGCCTCACATATGGATCAAAGCAACTCTACAAAGTAGATCTTATACCCACCTTGCCAATGAGGAAACTAGGGTTCAGATGAGGTAAATAATTCACTGAATAGTCACACAACAAAGAAATGCTGGTGCCACATTTGAACGTAGGTCATCTGACTCAAAAGCTATTAATCTTTAACTACTCTATGAAATGTCATTATTCATTCCCAATTTTTGCAGTTCAAAATTAACCTCAATACTCCTATTCTAGACATTTCTGATATCAACTTGAAGAAGAATGGAAAACTAGATTTTGACGGTAGTTTAAAAGTGGAGAAGGGCCTTCAAGAGATTAGGCGGGTATGGGAGTCAGATGTAAGAACACTATGGAGGGAAATAGAAGAAGATAGCTTTATCTCCTTCAGTTTTTCCAGATGAATCTTGAACTCCCCAACCACTTTTCTTTCTTTCTTCCCTTTTAACCATCTCCTGTATTTCCCATGCTCATTCCTGCTGCTAAGCCTTTGGTTCTTGGGATATTTCCTACAGGACTGGCCACATCTTCTTCTGAACCTATCCAAATGCTATTGGCCTTTGAGGTTCAATGTAAGTTCCACTTCTTCTCTGAACCTTTCTTTGCCAACTCCAGTCCTGCTATTCTTTTCCACCCATAAACATAACACCATAATATTTAGCAACACACTGGTATTTCTTTGACTCCTCAGAAACAGTAACCAGGTTGATATGCTCTTCACTCCTAAGCTTGCTGACCAGAGCCAAAAGGGATCTGAAGTTCTGTCTTTTCTGCTTCTCTGTTGCTTCTTGACATTGGGCCTCCCTTATTTCTAGGTGCCCAGTTTTCTTTGCAGTTGCCCTTCCCCTAACCTGTACCTATTGCTGCCCTCCCTGTGGATAACATGTTTCAAGTTACCTATATCTTACTTTTAACCCACCCTACATCCAGTATATGTATCTAATTTAATCAACATTAAGGTGAGATGCACTGAAAGTTCTTTAACTCTTAGACATTTCTAAAAGTTAGATATTCATGCCAGTGTGGCAGACAGGTAGGTCTTATCCCTACACCACCTTGACAAAAAGCCAGCCTTCAAAAGCAGAACAAAAAAGGAGAATGTGGAGTCATTACACCTTTACATTTGAGGAGGCTCCTGCTACTTTGCTTCCCCTCCCATAGACAATGATCTCCCTCCATTTCCCCTGGGAGCTTAAATTCCACTCTATTCTTCCTTCCGACTGAATTCCGTAAAGAGGAAACCCCTGTCACAATATACAGGAGGATCTTGACCCTGGACAATGAATCTAGAAGTCTTTAGAAGGACTTCAAGGCAGTTTCATACTGCACCAACTTTCTATTTCATTCAGCACATTTTTGTTGAATATATACTACCTACTAAACATTGGAGATACAAAGGGAGACAAAAATAATCCCTGAGATTAAGTAAGGAGTTTATGGTGGTGGTGGAGTCAGGCAGTAAGAATTTACAATAAAGTGGGATAAGTCTAAATTTAGAGGATGACAAGGTGCTATAGGAACACACAGAGAGGACACCTAGTTGTCTTGAGGATGTTAGATAAAGTATCTTAGAGGAAGCAATGGCTTGATGAAACCAAAGGTCGATGAGTTAGCTAGGGAAAAGTAGTTGGGGAAAAGGTATGTGCAAATGCTCAGAAAGAAATTGGCATATCCTGGGATCTGGAAGTGTAGTGTGGCCCGAATGGACCACAGTGTGAGGGAGATAATGTGAAAATAAGGTGAAGCAAGATTGGATCTAAATGGGCTTAAGGAATGTATTTCCTCCTCCTAGAAATGAATGCTTTGTTTGGCTGCTATACTAGCAACAGGAATTAGACACGTTTATTAAACTGCTTATCATTTAACTTGGTAAATCAAAGAACAATGATTTTTATGGGTATCAGTAAATATCTGGAATTAGATACGTGGTAGGCTTTCCTGTTCATATATAATGGTTATTCTCAGTGTTTAAAGAATTAAAGGGACACTGGTAATTACCAGTTTTAGAGTGAGCCATTTGAGAGATAATACCTTACCATTACAATAGTGCTTTACCATTACCAATAGTAAAATAATATGAATAGTGAATAATATAGTAAAAACAGAAATAATTTAGCAATTTCTTAAAAACAATTGACGACCACGAAAAAAATTCACAATAAAACGGAGACTGGGAATGTTTCGTTCAACTTTCAAACATGCTGCTATTGATTGGAAATGTAAGAAATGTTCATTTGTTTTGACAAAATGGCAAGCAACTGTACATTATTACTGGAAACTTTAGCTGAGGTCAACGTTGTAAATGTAAAGGATAATTTCTTAGAGAACAATTCAGTAGTATTGTTTTGCCTTGTCATGAAGAATTTTTGAGCTTCCACAAACAAAAACCTTGGATTGTTAGGTGAACGGTGGCAATGAAGCGGTTTTCAGAAGACTCAGTTTCTTCATCTACAAAAATGACAGGAGTGGCGCTGTCATTCTGCCAATAAGACATTCTGTCAATAAGTGGGGCTCCTTCTGCCAATAAGAGAGAGCATGAGATCTGCGCCTCTAATTTCTCTCAGAAACAAATAATGAGAACTTCATACCAATTCATCTATTATATGAAAGCTTTGTCCCGTGAGAATACTGGTCTATCTTTAGATATGTAATTTATCAAACTTCTTTGGGCAACCCATCTTCTTTACTTTTTTATTTTTTGGTCTTCTCTTTGTCAAAGTTTTATGGAATAACTACATTCAGGTGTAGTAACAGTAACGCAAAGCTCTAAAAACCACGAGACAATTCGTTGCTTTCGAAACGCACGGCAGCAGGCACTCGATAAGACTAAGTATGAGCTCCCGAGCACCCGTAGGTCGGATTCCGTGGATCAGGCACCGGAAGTGACCGCTTCTTGGCTGCTTCCTCTCCGGGAGTCCAAAGTCCCGCTGCTCCGCCGCGATATTCAGTAAACAACTGGGAGTCCGGCAGCATGGAGGCAGCGCGCCCTCCCCCGACTGCAGGGAAATTCGTGGTGGTCGGCGGCGGCATCGCGGGCGTCACTTGTGCGGAGCAGGTAGGGCGGTGCTCAGGTGGTTCCGGAAGCCTCTTTCCTCAACCCCAAAGGCGATAGCGCTGAAGGCTTTTCTCCCACCCCCTCCCTTTTTCTTCTTCCGGGTTCGTCTTTTGCTGGATCCTTTTCGCACTTATTGCTCCCAGATTTTAGAAACTGTTTGGTGGTCCTCATATGGCCTCACTAGCTTTCTCTCAGGCGCAGGGAGGAGTGGGAGGCAAATTATTGCCGAGAAACCAAAGCTGGCAGATCCGTGCTCAGATCCTTGTAATGTCAGAGCAGACATGAGGACTTCGTATTTAGACAAAAAATTCAGCCCTCGTTCTTTTTTTTTTTTTTCTTTTTATTTGAGACAGTCTCACTCTGTCGCCCGGCCTGGAGTGCAGTGGTGCGATCTTGGCTTAATGCAAGCTTTGCCTCCCGGGTTCAAGCGATTCTTCTCTTGTGTCAGCCTCGCAAGTAGCTGGGATTACAGGCGCCCGCCACCACGCCCGGCTAATGTTTGTATTTTTAGTAGAGAAGGGTTTTCACCATGTTGGCCAGGCTGGTCTCGAACTCCTGGGCTCAAGCAGTCTGCCTGCTTCCGCCTGCCAAAGTGCTGGGATTACAGGCCTGAGCCACAGCGTCCGGCCCTCAGCCCCCTTTGTTAATTGTCATAGGTGACTGAGTTTAGTTTCCAGATAGTTGACAAGTCTTTAGTGCACCTTAACTAATTAATAAAGAATCCCATATGTAAGTTTTCTATACTTCGAACTCCCAAGATAGAAGATACTTTATTTCTAGTAATGTTTTGTAAAACAATCAGGAAGGGATTATGTGCATGTAGGGCATGCTTACCTGTTAATACTGAATAGCCAGACTGTATATATTCATATACATGTGTGTATTCCAAAAAGTTCTAGGTTATTTTGTTGATACAAACATGAGCAATCGCTGAAGTCATAAGAAATAGTGCAAGAAACTCAAATGTTTTCATTATTGGATGCGTATTTTTCATTTATTCACTAAGTAAGCATATATGATGCAGGCACCGTATTTAAGGGCTGAATGTTCAACTATGAACAGCATGATATACCATACTAGGGACCCACAGCCTAGTGGAAGAGGCAATGTTGTATGTCTATGCAAGAGATATCAACAGTTATCTTAGGGGTGCCTGTGGAGTAGGTAGGGAGTGAATTAGGGAAGAGGAATTTTTTTTAATCGAAGGAGGTATTTTTAAAATCTCATTTTGAGAGAATGAGTGAAAATTCAAGTATTCAAGAAAAAAATGTCATCTCCAGTGGAAAAGCATGGATCATCAGCGAGCAGTAAAGCTTAAAGCATAGATCATAAGGAATCTTATAAATCATGCTAAGAACTTAAGAAGAATTTACAAGTAGTGAAATGTCTTTGAGCAGTGGAGTAACTTGATGATGTGAAAAGGTTTGAAAGATGATTAGTTACAGTGTATTTGTGGCAGAGGCAGCTGGTTTATACATGAAACTGGAGAGCCAATTTCAAGGTAATTTGAGTAGTATAAAGAAGTTTCGAGGACTTCATCTAGCAATGGAAACAAGGAGATAAATTACAGAATATACAAAGGAAAGAAAGATGGAGAGAGTAATAATATTGCCAAATATAGAAAGTTCAAATAGAATGAGACTAAGAAGAATCCCATGGGTGCTGGGTACCATAGCTCACACTTGTAATTTCAGAACCTTGGGAGGCCAAGGTGAGAGGATTGCATGAGGCCAGGAGTTCGAAGCCAGGCCGGGCAACATGGTAAGATCCCATCTCCATTAAAAAAAAGAAAAGAAATAATCCCTTGGATTTTAAGGATTCATAGATACCTCAAACATGCTGTTTTAGTGATATAGTAGGAATAGAAGCCAGATTATTGAGGATGGTGGTGTGGAGGAACCAGACTTTGAGATAAGAAAATGCTTTCAGGTACAGAGTGAAGAAATAGGTTGTAGCTAAAGGAAAATAATGAAACATTAACAAGTTATACCTCTAAATTTTGTTGAAGCTATTGTTAAAATGGCTTTATCATCCCACAATATGTGCTGACTGGAAGAGGCAGAATAGGAGTGCCAAAGCACTTGGGGAAAGTCAGACCAATATTCTAGGTGTTTAATATTGAGGGTTTGCTTTGATTTCATCCCATTGAAGACAAATGAAATATTATTTTAAGATAAATATAAGTTGGTTTAACTGTTAATTAGGAAAATAGTTTATGCTCATCCTCTGCATTATAACTCTAAATTAGTATACAAAATAGTTGAAGTAAATAAAGGATACTTCTTTTTTTTTTTTTTTATGAGACGGAGAGTCTTGCTGTGTCGCCCAGGCTGGAGTGCAGTGGCGCGATCTCAGCTCACTGCAAGCTCCACCTCCCGGGTTTACGCCATTCTCCTGCCTCAGCCTCCCGAGTAGCTGGGACTACAGGCATCTGCCATCACGCCCAGCTAATTTCTTATATTTTTTTAGTAGAGACGGAGTTTCACTGTGTTAGCCAGGATGGTCTCGATCTCCTGACCTCGTGATCCGCCCGCCTTGGCCTCCCAAAGTGCTGGGATTACAGGCGTGAGCCACCGTGCCCGGCCATAAAGGATACTTCTTTATATCACTTTTCTTGTTCAGCAGTTCTTTGTTAGTGTTTGCTGTAAATGTATTATTTTATCAGTATCAGAGTTTACCATTATTCACCATTGCCCCATAGATAAGAACATGACATGGGATAATGGAGACCTTTAGATGAGGAGCAGTGGGTTTTTAATTTTCTAGATTAATTACATTATTAAAGTTGCATCATCCTCAACCCCGAACCATATATGCCAGTCCTTAAAGTAATTTGTCCTAATTTTTTTTCTCTCTTTTTAAAAATAAGTTGGCTACTCACTTTCCATCAGAAGATGTTCTCTTGGTAACGGCTTCTCCTGTTGTTAAAGCAGTTACGAATTTCAAGCAGGTAAGAACCTTTGTATAACTTAATATTAATTTGAAAAAATTGCAATTTAACTTGCATAGCGTTAGGGTAACTATTTTTTTCTTTCTTAAAAATTGACAAGTACAATTATATGCTGTACAACATGATGTTTTGATATATGTATATACATTGTGGAATGGCTAAGTCAAGCTATTTAAAATCTTTCCAATGTTGATGCCTTCTATTTCTTTCTCTTACCTAATTTAATTGCTCTAGCTAGGACTTTAGTACTGTGTTGAATAGAAGTGTTGAGAATGGGCATCCTTGTGTTGTTCTTGATCTTGGAAAAGCTTTCAGCTTTTCACCATTCAATATAGTATTAGCTATAGGCTTGTATATGACCATTTTTATCTTGAGGTACATTCCTTCTATACCTAGTTGTTGGGCTTTTATTATGAAAAGATGTTTAATTTTGTTGAATTTTTTTTTTCTGTATCTGTAGAGATGGTCATGATTTTTGTCCTTTGTTCTGTTAATGTGGTATATCACATTTACTGATTTGCATATTCTAAGCCATGTTTGCATCCCTGAATAAATCCCCCTTGATTATGGTGAATTGATGACTTGTGTTTTATTGTTGTTGTTTTGTTTTTTGTTTTTGTTTTTGTTTCTTTTTTGAGACGGAGTCTTGCTCTGTTGCCCAAGCTGGAGTCCAGTGGCGCCATCTCGGCTCATTGCAAGCTCTGCCTCCCGGGTTTACACCACTCTCCTGCTTCAGCCTCCTGAGCAGCTGGGACTACAGGCGACCACCACGACGCCCGGCTACTTTTCTGTATTTTTTAGCAGAGATGGGGTTTCACCATATTAGCCAGGATGGTCTCCATCTCCTGACCTCACGATCCACCCGCCTCGGCCTCCCAAAGTGCTGGGATTACAAGTGTGAGCCACCACACCTGGCGAATTGATTACTTTTAATATGCTGTTGAAATCAGTATGTTAGTATTTTGTTGAAGATTTTTGCATCTATGTGCATCAGGGATATTGACCTGTAATTTTTTTTCTTGTAGTATCCTTACCTGGCTTGTGTATTGGGTAATGCTAGCCTCATAAAATGAGTTTGGAAATTTTCCCTCCTCTTCAATTTTTTGGAAGAGTTTCAGAAAGCTTGGTATTAGTTCTTTAAATTTTTGACAGAGTTCAGCAGTGAAGTCATCAGGTCCTGGGTTTTTCTTTGATGGAAGACTTTTTATTGCTAATTTAATCCCCTTATTACTGATCTGTTCAGGTTTTCTGTTTCTTTGTGGTTTATTCTTGGTAGGCTGTATGTAGGTATGTATCCACTTCTTCTAGGTTGTCCAATTTGTTGGAGTATAATTATTCCTAATAGTCTCTTATGATCCTTTGTATTTCTGTTGTATCAGTTGTAAAGTGTCCTCTTTCATTTCTGATTTTATTTAGTTGAGTCTTGTCTCTTTTTCAGTCTAGCTAAAGATTTCTCAATTTTTTTGTATTTTCAAAATAACATCTTTTTGTTTTGTTGATCTTTTCTATTGTTTTTCTAGTCTCTACTTCATTTATTTCTGCTCTGCTCTTTGTTTCCTTCCTTTCCCTAATTTTGAGCTTAGTTTGTTCTTGGTTTTCTAGTTCCTTGAGATGTAACCTTAAGTTGTTTACTTGGTATCTTTCTTTTTTGATATAAGTGATTATTGCTATAAACTTTGCTCTTAGAACTGCTTTTGCTGAATCTTGTAAGTTTTGGTATGTTGTGTCTCCATTTTCATTAGTCTCAAGGTATTTTTAATTAAAAAAATTCTTTCTTGACCCACTGGTTCTTTAGGAGAGTGTTGTTTAATTTCTAAATATTTGTGAATTTTCTGAAATTTCTCTTGTTATTAATTTCTAGTTTTATATCATTGTGCTAGGGAAAAGGTGCTTGATATGATTTCATCCTTGTATTTGTTAAGACTTGTTTTGTGACCTATTGTGATTTATCGAACGTTCCATGTGCACTTGAAGAGGATGTGTACTCTGCTGCTAAGTGAAATATTCTGTATGTGTCTGTTAAATCCATTAGTTCACATCCAGTGTTTTATTTCCAATAATCTTTTCACTGTTGAAAGTGGGGTACTGAAATCCCCTACTCTTTTATTTTTTGAGACAGAGTCTCACTCTGTCACCAAGGCTGAAGTGCAGTGGTGCAATCTTGGCTTACTGCAACCTCCATCTCCCAGATTCAAGTGATTCTCCTGCCTCAGTCTCCCGAGTTGCTGGGACTACAGGTGTGTGCCACCATGCCTAGCTAATTTTGTTTTGTATTTTTGGTAGAGATGGGGTTTCGCCATGTTGGCCAAGCTGGTCTTGAACTCCTGACCTCAAGTGAACCGCATGCCTTGGCCTCCAAAAGTGCTGGGATTACAGGTGTGAGCCACTGTGCCCAGCCACCCCTGTTCTTTTTATACTGCAATCTGTGTCTCTCTTCAGATCAGTTAATATTTGCTTTATTATTTAAGTGCTCTGATGTTAGGTGCATATATATTTACAGTTGTTGTATCTTCATAATGAATTGTTCTCTTTACCATTTTGTAATGACCTTTTTTGTTTCATTTTACAGTTTTTTACAAATGGCTATTTTATCTGATACAGTTACATCCACTCTCTTGTTTTCTCTTTGCGTGAAGTATATTTTTACTTCCTTTCCCTTTTCCTGTGTGTCCTTACAGGTGAAGTAAATTTCTTGTAGGTAACGTGTAGTTAGACCTTGTTTGTTTATTCATTCAACCCCTATTTCTTTCACTTGAGAATTAGTCCATTGATATTCAAGGTAATTGTTGATAGGTAAAGACTTACTGCTACCTTTTTTTGTTAATTATTTTCTAGTTGTTTTGCAAATCTATATTCCTTTTTTCTCTCTTCGTGTCTTCCTTCTAATTAAATTATTGGTATCCTACTTGAATACCTAATTACTAATTGGTATCCTTTCCATTCAGTTTGAAGAGCTCCCTTTAGCATTTCTCTAGTGGTAGCTTCGATTCCTTAATCTTTTTGTATTTAGTGTATGTTTTTGCTTTGTGGTTATCATAAGGCTTATGTAAAACAATTATAACGGATTTTTTTTTTTTTTTTTTTTGAGACGGAGTCTTGCTCTGTCGCCAGGGCTGGAGTGCAGTGGCCGGATCTCAGCTCACTGCAAGCTCCGCCTCCCGGGTTCATGCGATTCTCCTGCCTCAGCCTCCTGAGTAGCTGGGACTACAGGCGCCCGCCACCTTGCCTGGCTAGTTTTTTTTTTTTTGTATTTTTTAGTAGAGACGGGGTTTCACCGTGTTAGTCAGGATGGTCTCGATCTCCTGACCTCGTGATCCACCCGTCTCGGCCTCCCAAAGTGCTGGAATTACAGGCTTGAGCCACCGCGCCTGGCTATAATGGATATTTTATGCTGAAAACTACTTAACTATGACCACATAAAGTAACTCTACACTTCTACTCTACTCCTCTGCCACATTTTATGTTTTTGATACCACAATTTACCTCATATTATATATCCCTTAAATTATTGAAGCTATTGTTGTATTTATTAGTTTTGTCTTTATTTAATAGTTTTGTGTAAGCCAAACATATAAGTGGCTTGCACACCACCATTACAATTTTAGAGTATTCTCAGTTTGACTGTGTAGTTACTTTTACCAGTTAATTTTTATATTTTCATATGTTTTCATGTTACTAACTGGCGTCCTTTTCTTTCAGTTTGAAAAACTCCCTGTAGCATTTCTTGTAAGGCAAGTCTGGTGGTGAAGAACCCCCTCAGCTTTTATTTGTCTGTGAAAGTCCTTATCTCACTTTCATTTCTGAAGGACAGCTTTGCCAAGTACTGTATTTTTAGTTGGCAGTTTTGTTTTTTGTTCCTTCAGCACTTTGAATATATGATTTGTGTTAGGCCTTTCTTGCATTGCTATAAAGAAATACCTGAGGCTGGGTGATTTATAAAGAATAGAGGTTTAATTGGCTCATAGTGCTACATGCTGTATGGGATGCATGGTGCCAGGAATCTGCTCAGCTTCTGATAAAGCCTCAGGAAGCTTACAATCCTGGTGGAAGGTGAAGAGAGCAGATGTATCCCATGGTGAGAGCAGGAGCAAAGGAGAGAGTGTGAGGGGAGGTGCCACACATGTTATGAACAACCAGGTCTCTCAAGAACGCATCATCGCAAGGACAGCATCAAGCCATGAGGAATCAGCTCCCGTGATTTAGCCATCTCCCACCTCCAACACTGGGGATTACATTTCAACATGAGATTTGGCAGGGACAGACGTCCAAATCGTGTTATTTTTTCATTTTGTCCTGGCCTGTAAGGTTTCTCCTGAGAAATCTGCTGTTAGCCTTTTGGAGACTCCCTTATTGTGATTTGCTTTTCTCTTTCTGCTGTAATGGCCCTCTCCTTGTTTTTGATTTTTGACAGTTTAATTATAATATGTCTTGGTGTAGCCTTATTTGGATTGAATCTGATTACAGACTTTTGACCTTCTGGTTCCTGGATATTTATCTTTCTCCAGATTCGGAAGGTTTTTTATTGTTATTTCTTTAAATACACTTTCTACTCCTTTGTCTCTCTCTTCTCCTTCTATAACTCCTATAACTCAAAGATTTGCTTCTTTGATGCCATCCTTTAAATTCCGTATTTGTACATTCTTTTGACTGTATATTTTCAAATAATCTGTCTTTAGATTCACAAATTTTTTCTTCTGTGTGATCAGTTCTCTTGTTGACATAGTCTGTTGCATTTTTTTTGTTTGTTTCATCCGTTGCATTTTTCATCGCCAGAATTTCTGCTTTATTTTTTAATAACTTGTTTTTTTAAATTTTTTGTTTTGGTTGCTTATTGTTTTCCTAATTTAATTGAATTGTTTGTAACTTCTTGAAGTTCCTTCAGCTTCTTTAAACAATTATTTTGAATTCTTTGTCAGGCAGTGGTTTTTTTGTGTGTGTGTTCTTTTAGTGGCATGTCTTCTTGGTTTGTCATGTTTCTTGTTGCCATTTCTTTCTGTTTTTTTGGTGGCATGGCTTCTTGGTTTATCATGTTTCTTGTTGCCATATGTTGATGTTTGCACATTTGATGACGCACTCACTGTTTTCACAAGTATGGCCTAGTTTTGCTGTGGAAAGACCTTCCCCTATGGGGAGGGCTGCTTGTTGGATAGGATGTAGCAGTACTGGCATCAGTGAGGGTCCATGCAGCTCTGTCAGCTGAGTTAATTGTTGAAGATTGCAGGGATCCTCAGCATCCAACTCTGGATGTCTGCAGTGGTAATGAGGGTTGTTGGGGTTTTCAATGTCAGTGACTACTGAGAGCCTCCCAATCACAAGGAAGTTGTGGCTTAGGGGATCCCAATTGGCACTGAGTCTGCCTTCAGGTTCAGTGGCAGCAGCACTGGTGTCTGATAAGTGGTACCTATGGAACAGTGACAGAGCTGAGACCCAAAACACCGGCATACATGGAGGAACAAAAGCTCTGGGATCTGGGACAGTAATGACATTGTTGCCTAGAGTGCAAGTACCCATACTGCTGTATTGGCAATAGAATGTGAGGTGAGGATGCTTGTGAAGCAGCCAGGGAAACCAAGGATAGGAACACAGGTGTGCTGTGAAGCAGCCAGGGAAACCAGGAATGGGAACACAAGTGTGCTCAAAGTTATAGCAGCTTCGGTGTCAGGGAAGGGCCTTGCTTTCAACTGTGGCTGAGCTGATGCCTGGATTTCAGACATGTGCAGTGAGGCTTGGTTGCAGGGCCCAAAGTGCACACTAGCTTACCATGATGATGGCTCTGGTGTCTGAGATGTAGGTGGGCCCAGTGCAGGCCGTAGACCCTGGGTCTGATGTGTGGGATTGGGATTGGGACACTATGGGGTTGAGAGATGAAGTGACTCCTTTCCCAAAGCATTTTGACATTGGCCACTTCTTTGTGAAGACAAGCTATGCCGCCATGTCTCCCTCTCTGGGGTTCCCTGGCAGGAATGGTTGTTGGATCCGTCACAGTAGCAAGGAATGCCAGTTTTCTCTGTAGTGCAGGCCACCATGGACCACAGTGCTCTCCACCGTGTGACTGATAATGATAGCCTCTGCCTTTCTTTGCTCCTAGCCATTTCCTGGTTTCTCAGGTGTGCCAGGGTCATTATTGATTCTTCTTATGTGGCTATTCTCCATTTTCTTGCTCCACTGTGTTGCTGCAGATTGTTTAATGGGCCCTTGAGCCCTCTTTGGGCTATTTTGGCTTGTGAATAGTTGTCTATGTTTTGTTTTGTTTTGTTTTGTTTTAATGGGCGAATGAAGGCTGGTATCTCCTACTTAGCCATCTTGATGACAATACCTCCATGCATTCTGGAGTGTTTTAATTGTTTAAAATTACAAATATTCTTTTGACAGTCATTTGAAAAAACCTCGAGTTGAGAATTATTCACATAGAATACCAAAAGCTCCCAGAATTACACTGAATTTTTAGTCTTCTCTTTTCTCCACTTTCCTTCCACTTAGAATTACTTTTGAGAAAGTTTCCAATAAAAATTTTCCAGGAAAAATGCTCTGCAAATCTAAAATGGGTACAAATATACATGTAGATATTTATTATAAATATGGGTAGGGGTATGTGTATGTGTGTTTACAAATCAGAAAAGTACTTCCAAGCCAAGTTTATACTTACAGATAATTGATGTTTTAGATATGTAATAAGCATCTCGGAATACTTTGTATTCCATAATTTATATTCACATTATAATAGGAGTCTAAGAACAGTGGGGTCATAGTATAGAAAAGCCATCGCCGAACTTTTTTGATCCTGTAGCTCAACTGTTAAAATGTTTTGCCTTGACATCCCAATATATGTATACTAATAAGTTATATGCATGAGCTACAGAACTACAATTATAAATGTTATAAAGCCTATGCAAAATAAAATTTATAAAATGGCAAAAAACATAGGTTCTTTCTTCCCACCCTTCAGTGAAGACTACTACCATAGCCCTTCATTTAATACGATGTTTCTTGTAATATCCTGATAATGGAAAATATTTTTCTCTTATTGTAAACCTGTAAGACCAAGGGTAGTTTAGTGATATATACCATGTTATCCCTTTATAACCTAAGCAAAGATACATATGATATCTTAGTAGTTAGGTATAGCCAAAGAGTTATGGAGTTTGGGAGAAATAGAGGAAAAATTACAGCTATTAGTCTTTAAAAGGTAAAAGTACATATTTAATGACAGGCTGAGACTGTATCCATAAGAGAAAGATGTATAGCTGGGTCTCATAATTATCTTTCCAGAAGACCTAATTCAGTATCATAATCCAAGAGTTATGAGACTTGAATTCAGTTTTTGCCAGTTTTGTAAGTTATGCACAATAGAAGGAAAAAACTTGGTTTCTAGGCCTCTTATTTACTGGTCAGGTAGTCTTGGAAGATCTCTGTAAGCTGCTTCTCCTGTAGTATTAATACTTTCCTTGCTTACTTCACAGGGTTGGGAGCTTAAATGTGCCAATAATAAATATACAAATATCAGCTATTCTGTGTACAGCAGTAGGAAATGGCATTATCTTTACGATTTATTGAGTACCTATATTATATATTGCCAATGTACTAGGCACATAAGATACAGAGATTAAAAGTGTAGAACATAACACCAAAAAGTCACTAGTGCTTATCCTGAGGGATTATGGATGAGATTTGGAGAGGGATAAAGAGAGACTTGAACATTTACTCTCTATTATGTATTGTTTGTTTAGTGTCACAAAGAGCATGATTCATGACTTGTGTAATTTTTAAAGGAGAAAAAAGATTACTACTAATAATTCACATTTATTATTAAGTGCTTACCATGCACCAAGTAGTCTTCTAAAGGTTTCAAATATATGATCCTTAAATAACCCTAGAAGTAGGTTCTTACATAATTTGTAAGACCATAGAGGGGTCATGAGACCAAAATGTTTGAGAACTGTCAAGGCCATGCAGTAAGATTTCCATGCAGTTTTTAAGGAGCAGCTGAGGTTGAATATCAATCTGTAAGGCTGTGTGGTCTTTCTGCAGCAAACTGGGCTTAGGATTAGAGCAAGTAGATAGTTTATAGGGTTGGGGGTTTTCAGGTTAAGAGTTTAGGATAAGAGAGCAAAGAAGTGAAGGATTTAGGGAAAAGGTGAAATGATTCACAACTGAACTTTAACTGGACAGAAAGGAAAGTGAGTCTACAAGAATACTGATGGTTTTATAGAACAGGAAGGAAGAGTGCAAAGACTAGATGACCATAAGGTCTGCTAGTAAATAGAGAGGGAAAACTTGAAGGATAAGGAAATAAATAAGCTGTTTGACTAAACTGTAGAAATGTAAGTGGTGTTACCCCTCATTTTACAGATCAGTTCTCATTATTAGCTGGGAAACAATGGCTTATAACACCTGACTTGCCCAGGAGTGGCCAAGCAAATATTTAAGTCTCTTAATGCTGAATCTAGTCCTCTTTCCACTCTATATAGTGCAGTTGGCTAACTTTTTTGTTTTACGAACACAAAATAGTGTATAAAAGCGAAGTATTTTTATTATTTAAGATTCTTGAAAGAAAATACTTCAAAAATATACATTTTTAATCTCTTTGATCTGTACAGATTTCTAAAATATTGGAAGAATTTGATGTTGAAGAACAATCAAGTACCATGTTAGAAAAACGCTTTCCCAACATTAAGGTTATAGAATCTGGCGTAAAGCAACTGAAGAGTGAAGAACACGTAAGATCATTGTTTCCTTAATAACATTCCATTATTGAATCTTGATGAGGTTTTGCCTGCCTTCTTTTCACTCCAGCTCTACCACCACCACCATTTAAGTTTTTAATATGTAAAGTTCAGTGACATTGATTCCAGTATTATTAGAAAAAATACAGTTTTTGTAAGTTTATTGGAATTATATAATTAGATTTGGGATTTTAGTCTTCACATTTCAAATTACATTATTGTTTATAAAGTGTCCACTGTGTTCTGGTTACTGCATTAGGTGCTGGGATGCAGTAGGGATAATACGAGGTGTCTGCTCCTAGGAACTGTCAGTGTCAAAGGGAATATGAACATGCGTACTATAATTATATTGACATATAAAAAACACGGTCACTGAAATACTATCAAAGCTCTGATATCAGGGATTTAGGAAGACTTCACAGAGAGAGTAAAATGAGCTGGGTATTAACAGATGAGTGAAATTAAGAGTTCGCCAGGTGGAAAGGGGCATTCCAGGAAGAGGAGGTTGAATGTACAAAGACCCAAAGAAAGGAAAAGAAATATGAAGAATAGAGATGTCAAAGGGATTAGGGTATGGTTAAGTAAAGGAGATTGGCAATCAAGGCTAGAAGCTAAGTAAATAAGATCCTGAAGGGATTTTAATGTCATACTATAAGAAGTTGAGTTTGTTTTATATTTGGGAGAAATTGTAAGGTGATTTTAAGAGCTGGGGCATCAATAATAACATTGATTTTTTTTTTTTTCTAAGGAAGATGCATCTGTTAGGAGTGTTGAGAATGAACAAGTGGCCAGTAGCCAACCGAATTAGAAGGTGGTTATGATAGTCAAATGTTATGTAAAGGGTCAGGAAATTATGTACAGGCTCACACCTATAATCCCAGCACTTTGGGAGGCCAAGGCAAGTGGATGGCTTTAGCCTAGAAGTTCGACTCTAGCCTGGGCAACATAGCAAAAACCCATATCTACAAAAAAAATACAAAAAATTAATCAGGCATAGTGGCGTGTACTTGTGGTCCCAGCTACTTGGGAGACCGAGGGGGGAAGATCACCTGAGCCTGGGAGTTCAAGGCTGCAGTTAGCTGTGATTGTGCCACTGCACTCCAGCCTGGGCAACAGAGTGAGACTCTGTCTCAAAAAGAATAAACAATTTTTTTAAAAATTGATTTGAAAAATGATGTAAGGCCTGAACTGAGACAGGGACAATGAAGTTGTAAAAAATATCCAAGATGTGAGTGAGATTTCTACTATAAATTCAGCAGGACTCAGTAACCCTTTGCATGAGAATGAAGAAGGCAGTCTCAGGAAAGGATGTTGTTAGATGATTTACAGTATCCTCAGATGAGCTTTAGGCAAGATAAGAAGTAGGTTTGTAGTTGTTTGTATAAAGCAGTTCTAATTTATGAGGTCTAACTCATAAATTAGAGATGTGTTTTATCTCCTTTAGGGATAAAACACATACCACATTTGAAACACAAGTAATTTGAGAGAAAAAAGTAAAAGAATTTTATCAGGAAAAAATAAAAAATCTGAATCCCCAAACCAGATAAGTTTCTAATACTTATAGTGGTATTACATATTCCAAGTAATATCTTTGTCAATTTATTTTGTGTTTGAGGTGGGCTCTCAAAACATGCTAAATGTATTGTGAGGGAATTTATGTGTTAGGGCATTTGAATGAATCAGAATGCCTCCCATTACCATTTGAAAAATATCCCATATGCAGTGCATGTCTGCCTTCTCTTATCCATTGTCCTTTACATTTTTGTTTTTTTAACAGTTTATTATAATTTCTTTTATTTAACAATCTAAGAAGTTCGCAGCCATCAGCAGTTCTAGTGCTGTATTTCAGGTGCAGTTGGGAGTTTGGGAACTTGGTGGCGCTGTTAGTGTAGCGAACTTTGTATGTAAAATATGTGCATACTTTTGATAGCACATGTGAAGGTATCTCTCTAAAATTGACCTCATTGGTTTCATTCTCAGCAAACTGACCTGGGCCACTCATGGCTTTTATCGTGTCTGATGTTAATGCATGTTCTCTTTTTACCGTAAATTCATGGCCATCAGATGATATCAATTTCACATACTTGGCATCAGGGCCTTAACAACCACCACAGGTTTTCTCCTCTCCATCAATTTTTTTTTTTCTTGAGAAGGAGTCTTGCTTTGTTGCGCAGGCTGGAGTGCAGTGGCGCAATCTCAACTTGCTGCAAGCTCCACCTCCCAGGTTCACGCCACTCTCCTGCCTCAGCCTCCTGAGTAGCTGGGACTACAGGCGCCCGCCACCACACCCAGCTAATTTTTTGTGTTTTTAGTAAAGATGGGGTTTCACCGTGTTAGCCAAGATGGTCTGGATCTCCTGACCTCGTGATCTGCCCGTCTCGGCCTCCCAAAGTGCTGGGATTACAGGTGTGAGCCACCGCGCCTGGCCTCTCTCCAACCATCTTGTTTATATGAAATGCTACTGTGCTTCCCCAGGAACTTCAGTAGTTTCCCGGTGAGGCGAGGATGCAGTGTGTGTCACTCACTTCCATCTGGAGAAGTGTCCTTTACATATTTTAGTGAATTAGAGATAGTATGTTTTACTTTCACATCTCCTGGCAAAAATTTAGCAGTATGGAAAGAGTTTTTGTGTTTGTTTGTGCTGTTTGTTTTTACAGCAGCTAAATGCAAATTATTTTTTAAGTTTTATCAGTGCCTATAATTAACTTTTGTTCTTGTCAGATAAAATTCTAATGAGATTATCTGAAAGAAAACTTGTATAAAATTTCTATATGGGTTATGCTTATGCTGGATTACTGGTTTTATGTATTTGTTTTGCAACTAAAGAGTTAATTTGGGTTATAAATGTCTCATTGGGTATTAAGTGCTATGATACAATTTGCCAAGGTTTGTAAATCAAATAATTGGCACAAACATGAGCACTTATATCATTCAAACAAAGTTGAACATCTCTCGTAGTAGCATGCATTTATGTTTAAATGTTTTCTAAAGGCTACTATTTATATGTAGTTTTTCATTCAGTATTAAAGAACGAAAGCACTAGATCTCTGATATGTAGTTTTAGACCATTTATGTTATTAAAAATTCATATAAATTTAAAGCCAACACATGCTAGGATTAAAGATTATGTTCTTTGCTTATACTAAAATATACCCCAAACACATTTTGTTTGCTAGTAAAGTCATTATTTTTACTTAAGAATATAAATACTGCTTTTTTTTATAGAACTTCCTAGTCTTTTTAGATTAAGAAGATATACCGTAACTTCTTGCACCACTCACTGCATTTCTGTACTCATAATAGATACGAAGGTATGATATGATTAGAATTACTAGGTCGTCTTACAGTAACTTCCCTTGACATCAGAAATCTTCATTAAGGCCTGTCACAGGTATAATGAGAATGCTTAATTAAAAAATTTCTTGAAGTTTTGTTTTTAATCTGGGGTCAACATACCTTTTCAGCCAACATGAGATTCCCTGAGGTTTAATGTAAAACTTTGCGTGAATGTACCTTTTTATTCCAGAGGAGAAAGACTGCCTTCACAGGATTCTCAGAATGGTTTATGAGCTTAAAATGATTAAGAATAACTGGATTAGTGCATGTTTTCTCATGCTTAGTTTTGTAATTGCTGTAACAAAGAACTGAGTGCCACCAAGAGGCAACCTTAATATATTATGTTTTGCTTTTGCCTTACTGAATTTTTAATTTAAAGTGAAATTGTATCCATGTTGATTATGTGTCCCCCTTTTCTTTCATTGTTTGATGTATTTACAGTGCATTGTAACAGAAGACGGCAATCAGCATGTGTATAAGAAACTCTGTCTGTGTGCTGGAGCTAAACCAAAGTTGATATGTGAAGGAAATCCTTACGTATTAGGAATCCGTGATACAGACAGTGCTCAGGTAACATTTTAAGATTAGATCATGAGAAGAAAAATAAAAGACTTTTTTACATTTGAATTAAAGTGTTCCACTTATGATTCCTAAACTATAATGGCAGAAGGGAATTTTGTTTCATGACCAATAAACCACAGAGTGGTTATGTTTTATTCCCACCAATTTTTCTTTTTTTTTTTGAGACGAGTCTCCCTCTGTCACCCAGGCTGGAGCACAGTGGCGTGATCTCAGCTCACTGCAAGCTCTGCCTCCTGGGTTCACACCATTTTCCTGCCTCAGCCTCCTGAGTAGCTGCCATTACAGGCACCTGCCACCACGCTTGGCTAATATTTTTCTGTATTTTTAGTAGAGATGGGGTTTCACCATGTTAGCCAAGATGGTCTCAATCTCCTGACCTCGTGATCCGCCTGCCTCGGCCTCCCAAAGTCCTGGGATTACAGGCATTAGCCACTGCGCCTGGCCTATTCCTGCCAGTTTATTTATTTTTAGTTGATACTATGTTTTTAAGTTCATGCTGATGTGTTATCAGCATGAGATAACCCAGATATAATGACTCTGCTGAATATTAACAACTTGCATTACACACACATTAATTACTCTACTTTGGGAATATGTGATTTGCAGCCTAAATAATATAACACATACATACCACATTTGAAACACAAGTTTTTTCCAAAAAGGTAAAAGCAATTCAAAAATTACGAATCTTATTCTCCAGCAAAAAAATTCAAAAGATCTTTGTGGTACAAAATCATGATAGAATCACAGAATAGAAAAAGTCACTTGGCTTATTGTTCTGCCCTAGATAAACTATCCCAGTAAGGTGAAACATCTGTATTTGGAGCATTATACAACTTCCTTTTGGTAATTTAATTCAGGGCTTATATTTCCTGGTTTCACAATACTATGTTTAACCTCAAGTTTGTTGTTCTGTCTCATGACATGATGATTTTGCATTAATATAATTTATATTCTGAAAAATTAGTAAGGTTTTCTTTCAGCCTATTCTTCTCTTAATTAAATAATTAGGAATTGAGAGAAAATTTAAAGGAACTTGATTATCTTCTTGTAAACAATTTAAGTTCATATTATCAGAGATTGAGCTCATAACTGTTTCAGCTAGGTCCGCTACATATATGAACTCATTGAATCCTCATGATAATCCTGTGTGATGATTATTACTCCCACTTTACAAATAGGAAACAGGTTGAGAGATTAATTATGTGTCTGTACTAATTTAGCTCTTAAGTTTATCAGATACACAGTTTAAACTTGTGCTTTTCACCTCTAGGTCCAGTGCTCTTACAGGTCTTTCTAAAATTGCAATATCCTCAATGAAGGACAAACTAAAATAAACTTCAGTGGTTTTTTTTCTTGGAGAATTTTAAAGATAGCAGCTTCAGTGAATAGTATAAGTTTGGAGATAAACTTAATAGAAACTTAGTAGGAGGGAGAATTTTTCTGTTCAGATGTCATGTTGAAGCAATGAGACTATTCTATACTTTCGAAAGTGCCCAGAGAATTACCACTGGTAATTCCAGTGGTAAAATACCACTGGTAAGCTCATTGTGGTCTTTTTTTCTGTAGAGTAGAGGCATCAATTTATCTGTCTTAGAATGTTAGTAACATTTTTCGACATTATTGTGCACGTGCTACTCCTACCAGCTTTGTCTGTGTCATCTCACGTAATCTTTACAGAAGCATCAGGATATATAGTCACTTATCATTTCTATTTATTTGGGTTTTTTTTTTGAGACAGAGTCTTGCTCTATCACCCAGGCTGGGGTGCAGTAACACAATCTCGGCTCACCGCAAGCTCTGCCTCCCGGGTTCATGCCGTTTTCCTGCCTCAGCCTCCCGAGTAGCTGGGACTACAGGCACCCGCCACCACGCCCAGCTAATTTCTTTTTGTATTTTTAGTAGAGACGGGGTTTCACGATGTTAGCCGGGAAGGTCTCAATGTCCTGACCTTGTGATCCGCCCGCCTCAGCCTCCCAAAGTGCTGGGATTACAGGCCTGAGCCACCGCGTCCGGCTATCATTTCCATTTATAGTTGAAGGACCTGAGGTGCAGATAGGGTAAGCAACTTGCAAAGTCATTCAGTTAGTAATTGCTAGAGCCAGTGCTTCCACAGTCTGCTCTTAACCGCTGTGCTGCTGAGCTTCTCATTCCTAGAAGTTTTGAGTGTTGAGTAACTCTAGGGGAACTGAGAGTCTAGGCAAAAAGAAAGAATAATTGATTTGGGCAAATAGTTGGGAATGTGGTAAGTTAATAGTGCCTCCTGCTGAAATTCTGAAGTACTGTAATGACCTAAAAGGAAAGGAAAATCAGGAGAGGCATTGCTATAAAAGCAGCTTGGGATAAAGTAGAAAAGGGAGCTTTTGTAGTATTAATTGAGAAATATGTACCCTGATAGAGTGGGAAAGTGAGATTCATTTCTTTTCTTTACAAATTCAATAAAATATTTACATTTTTCGAATATTATCATTGAAGCCTCTTATTTCAGATACTGCCCGCTGTTACAAAATACTGCCTCATTATTTTCTTTTTAACATAGGAATTTCAGAAACAGCTTACTAAAGCTAAAAGAATAATGATCATAGGGAACGGTGGTATTGCACTTGAGTTAGTGTAAGTATATATTTTTAAATATAACGTATTTAAATTGTTTAAAAATAATTTGTTTTTAAAGTTAACAATTGCTTTGTGATTCATGTGATTTGTTGGCAGACTGGAAAATGTTTTTTATTCTGAAAATCAAAGATAAATATAATTTTCATATATCTTCAAGGGGAAAAATTCACTTTTTTTTTTTTTTTAGCTTTTGTGGACTCCATAATTGTAGAAATTTTATTATAAAATATATATGTTTTGGGAATGCTTTAGGTCTCAAGGTGGTTGGCCAAATTTGGCCCCTCAATGTGTTTTATAAGTATATTCTATGTTTAAAAATAATTTAAATATTTACACCTTTTGAGATTTCTAGTGATAACCCTCACCACTTTTTATTGCTTATATGATAAATCCTGCTTCACTCATTTATGTTACCTGTCTGGCCAGTGTAACCCAAAATATTTGTGACTCCTGTTTTAGGATATGTGGTTCTTCCAGCTCTTGGTTTTTGGTGGCTTAGGAAATGTGAACACATTAATTAATATGAAATATCTTCATCTTAAGATGACATTACAAGTTCAAAAACCATTGAGAAATATCCCGCTGTGGCCTGCAGAAGACTGATTCACTTCATGATTTTATCCTCTAGCAGATGATTGACATGAAATAGTCTGGATCTTTTTCAGGCCATAAAGTTGGGTCAGACCACAAAGAGGACAAATTTGAATCAAAATAAGGACTCTTCCAAAGCCATATCTCTACTCACTTGCATTCAATCCAACTCTCAGACTAGGTGTTTGCCCCGCTTTTAGAGGATGATCTGACCCAGTGGAAGCCTGTAGGAGTTCTTAAATTGCCTGAGTACTATGGGTAGCAGTCATTATTGTTGTTACGAAGTTTGTGGCATTGTATGTAGAAATACAGAGAAAGGGTCAAAACCAAAATGTGGGCCAAGAGGGAAGAGGTATAGATTTATTGTAAGTGGGGTTTCAAATCCGTGTGTGTAATATATACATGACAGATTTTCTCCATCAGCTTTCACCAAAGTATCACTATTATTGTAACTGTCATTATTTACATTTAAAAATTTTATGTTCAAAAATGTTCAGAGTCTTACATTTAATCCGATTCATCATTTTCTTTAAGTTGGAGATTGAAGACAGTATAATAGGATAAAACTTATAATTTTGTATTTAGTAAGCTCTTCTTTGATAATTAAAAATGGACCCACATAATGTTATTCTCTGACTTTAAGTGCTAAATCATTAGGTCTTTGTCTGTCATGAAACTTGGCATACTCCTACCTTTTCTACACTGTGTTTCAGTGAAAGTAATACTCATGTTCTTCATTATACATTTTTTTCAGTTATTATCTGTTTTCTTGTTTCTAAGTGTAAGTTAATCCTTTCCTTTTCAAACAGATACCGTTTTTCATAACTTCACAAAACTGCAATACCTCATTGTCTGTTTTTGTAGAATCATTTTAAAAATGAAAGCATATTTCCCCTCTGTATGTGATGATAATCGTCAAACTTGTGCATCTTACATAGTTCAAGTTAGGAAAAGAGGATTAGAAGGTGTCTTCAGAGGTAGAGCAAATACTGAAGTTTCTCGTGGTTGCTTGTAATAACTTCGTCTGCTAGTCAGTCATCAGTATGTTAAACTACACTGACAGGTGTTATATTGTAATATTACTTTAAATTTAAAAATGGTAATACAAATTCCCAGTTTATCAAAAAGAAAGCATTACATGATAACTGTGTGTCTGTATGTAAATTGAAATACAAACATTTTTTACCAAATGTGTGTGTATTCCACTTTCCACTGGTCAGTAATGCTATATGACAGAGTAACATAAAATTGAATGTTCACCCACTAATCTGAAATTTGGTGACTAAATGTTTACTGACATAGGAGAGCTGGAAAAGTAAAGACTTATTAGATGAAGCAAGGAGCTCCTTATCACCATATGTTGAAAAGTGTGAATATCAAGTGACCTGGATTCAGATGTACTAAACCTTTTTTCTGTAATCTGTTTATTGATTAGTTTTGAAAAGTTGTATAACCTAACTATGTTATATCGGTCTGCGAAATAAAGATGGCAATACTTTGTACCGTAAAGAAATGTGAAAAATTAATACCTTAACTTTTTAATTACAGTATTTTATTAGTATTGCAAGTTGAGATAAAATCCTATTATAGTTAGGATGGCCAATATATCTTATTTGACTGGGATTGTCTCCATTTCCACCAGTTGTACCAAAAATGATTACTAGTAGCAGATAGTATCCCAAGTTAGATAATAAATTATATATCCTTAATTATAATGGACTTCAGGGACTTTGTGAAACGAATATTGTTAGGAAAACCACTTCTCAGTATCTAAACTTAGAATAAAATATCACATGCCCATTGCCTTACATTAGTGGTAAATAGTAATAGAAGGTGGCTTATATATACCATGTCCATTCTTTCCTTCCTCTAAGATCCTTGATCTTGATCCTTAAGATTTTTAGCTTATAACTCTGATTCTCTCCATTTTCTATCTCCTTCCACAATGTGCTTTGAAGATACAAAAAGTCATTACCAAATAAGTGACTGATTCTCAATATTATAGCTATGTACCATCCATTCATTACTGATTACACTATAACCAGACTTTTTAAAAAGCACTGCTTACCCCTGGGGGCCATTCATCTAATAAGTGTGTTGTAGAAATTGAACATTTTCTAGTGATGTACATTGTAATGAATTGCATGTATTTGTCACTTAATACATATTCATATTCAGTACATGTATTTGTCACTTAAAGGTTCTTTCTGTAAACAGCTTTAGTTTCTTTTACTATTCTATTTTTCTTAGTATCTTTAAAGAACATTAATATTCCTCTTTATAATCAGTTTTTCCCAGTTTACCTTAAAAATATGTTCCCTGCTTTTGCTTCAGGAGATCATTATTTGCAAATGCAAAGATTTTTTACTTAGACTTTTGAAATTACTCTTAGTAACTTCAATATTGTTTTTAGGTATGAAATTAAAGGCTGTGAAGTGATTTGGGCCATTAAAGATAAAGCTATAGGGAATACTTTCTTTGATGCAGGAGCAGCTGAATTCTTGACTTCAAAGCTCATTGCTGAAAAACCAGAGGCTAAAATTGCACAGAAAAGAACCAGATATACAACTGAAGGTAAATGTAGCACCTAGCTCGTTAATTCTCATACAAAACTTTGTTTTAACCATATAGAAAAGGGCTACAAGAAAATTTAATAAAACAAATTTTGGAAATAGTAATGTGGGTATTTATGTATCTTTACATGAAGTTTTCAGATTTTCTATTATATATGTATGTATTTTATATGTACAATTAAAATAAGAAATTTAAAATGAATTGAATAACTCAGCCCATCTGCATCTTTGCAAAGAGATGCTACATTTGGGCAACACCTAAAGAAGTTTTGTAAAAAATGCAATGATAATATAAACATATTTTTTAAGTTTGATGGCTTTAAAAAATTTTTAGATTATAAAATTAAATGAGTTTTGTACATTTTGGAGGTGCTAAAAATTGACAAAATTACAAAAATTTGAAAGCTAATTTTCTTACCCTTCAGATTAGCCAGTGTAACATCCAAAATGTAAGTTGAGTGTGTTTATATACAACTTACACAATTGAAAGAGTATCCATTTTGTAACTCTCCATCAGAAAAATATTAAAATAATGACTAAAATGATTAATAGAGATAACATAGTTTAGTCATGCTGTAATGTATGTATATATAGGAATCATTATATTGCCTAAATGAAAAACTTCAGAACACTTAACATATTTCTCTACCTGGTAATTTTTATATTATTTAATTTCATCTCTTTAGGAAGGAAAAAGGAAGCTAGAAGCAAATCTAAAGCAGATAATGTAGGCAGTGCGTTGGGACCAGATTGGCATGAAGGCTTGAATCTTAAAGGAACAAAAGAGGTATCTTTTCATATACTGACTGGACATGTCAAAATGTAATTTTAAATTCTTGAACCATTTATTAAAGACTGATTATAGATATATAGTCCATGAACTGCTAGGTCACTTTACTCAAAATCGATAGTGCTAGGAAGAGACTTCCAATCCAGTTGGTCCATTTGGCCACCAAAGAAAAGTGAATGTCAAAGCATCTAAGACTGGCTCTCAGCCTACGTTTTAACTCTTGAGGTGTGATACTGTAATATATATACAGTCATTCCTTGGAGTATTGCAGGTTCAGTCCCAGACCATCACAGGAAATAAAATATCACAATAAAGTGAGCCACACAAATTTTTCAGTTTCCCAGTGCATACAAAAGTTAGATTTATAACGTACTACAGTCTATTAAATGTGCATTAGCATTATGTCTAAAAAATAATGCACATACCTTAATTTAAAGATGCTTTATTAATATGCTAGCAATCATCTGAGCTCAGCAAATCATAATCTTTTTCTTGGTGGAAAGTTTTGCCTCAGTATTGGTGGCTGATGACTGATCAGGGTGGTGCTTGCTGAAGGTTTGGGTGGCTGTGGCAGTTTCTTAAAATAACAAGGAAGTTTGCCCCATCAATTGACTCTTCCTCTCATGAAACATTTCTCTGTAGCATGTGAAGCTGTTGTATAGCATTTTGCCCAGAGTAGAAGTTCTTTCAAAAGTCAATTCTCTCAAACTCTGCTACTGCTTTACCAACTAAGTGTGTGTAATACTTTAAATCCTTTATCATTTCAACAAATACTCATAGCATCTTTACCAGAAGTAAACTCCATCTCAGATAACTATGTTCTTTGCTCGTCCATGAGAAACAACTCCTTATCTTTTCAAATTTTACTGTGAGATTGCAGCAATGTAGTCTCATTTTCAGGATTCACTTCTAATTATAGTTCTTTTGTTATTTCTACCACATCTGCCTTTCTCCATTGAAATCTTGAACCCCTCAAGGTCATCCATGAAGATTGGAATAAACTTTTTCAAGCTCTTTTTAATGTTGATATTTTGATTTCCTCCCTTGAATCATGAATGTTGTTAATAATATCTAGAATGGTGAATTCTTTCCAGAAGGTTTTCAATTTACTTTTCCCAGATCCATCAGATGTATCACCATCTGTGGCAGCTATAGCCTTATGAAACGCATTTCTTGAATAAGACTTGAAAGTAAGAATTACTCCTGGATCTGTGGACCGCAGAATGGATATTGTATTAGCAGGCATGAAAACAACATTCATCTCTTTGTGCATCTCTGTCTGAGTTCTTGGGTGACCAAGTGCCTTGTCAATGAGTGTAATATTTTGAAAGGAATCTTTTTTTCCTGAGCAGTAGGTCTCAACAGTGGGCTTCAAATATTCAATTAACCATGTAAACAGATGTGCTGTGTATTACTCCATTCTCACAGTACTATAAAGAAATACCTGAGAGTGGTAATATTTATAAAGAAAAGAGATTTAATTGGCTCATGGTCCCACGGGCTGTACAGGAAGCATGACTGGGGAGGCCTCAGGAAACTTTCAGTCATGGGGAAAGGGGAATTAGGCACATCTTACATGGCCAGAGCAGGAGGAAGAGAGAGAAAGGGGCTGGTGCTGCACACCTTTAAACAACCAGATCTCATGAGAACTCTATCATGAAAACCATTAAGGATGGTGCTAAACTATTAGAAACTGTCCCCATGATCCAGTCACCTCCCACCAAACTGTACCTCCAACATTGGGGATTACAATTTGATATGAGATTTGGGCGGAGAACCAGACCCAAACCGTATCATGCTGTCATCCAGGCTTTGTTGTTCCATTTGTAGAGGACAGGCAGGGTAGATGTAGTATAGTTCTTAAGGGCCCTAGAACTTTCACAATGGTAAACAGGCATTGGCTTCAACTTCAAGTCACCAGTTACGTTATCCCCTAACAGGAGAGTCTACCTGTCCTTTGAAGCCAGGCATTGACTTCTCCTCTATAGCTATGAAGGTCCTAGATGGCATCTTTTTCCACTAGAAGGCTGTTTCATGTACACTGAAAATCTGTTGTTAAGTGTAGCCACATTAATCAGTTATCAATTGTATTTTTTTGTTGTAGAGATGCTTCTTCCCTTAAACCTCATGAACCAACCTCTCCTAGCTTCAACCTTTTCTTCTGGAGCTTCCTCAAGTCTCAGCCTTTACAGAATTGAAAACAGTTAGGGGCTTACTCTGAGTTAGGTTTTGGGCTAAGGGAATGTTGTGGCTAGTTTAATCTCTCCACACCACTAAAACGTTCTCCATATCAGCAAGAAGACTGTTTCACTTTCTCCTCATTCATGTGTTCACTGGGTTACCACTTTAGATTTACTTCAAGAATGTTTCCTTTGCATTCACAGTTTGGCCAACTGTTCAGTGCAAGAGGCCTGGCTTTCCACCTGCCTTCCTCAATAAACCTAATAATCATTGCTAGCTTTTGATTTAAAGTGAGAGATGTGTGATCGTCCTTTCACTTGAACGCTTAGAGGCCACTACAGAGTAACTGATTGCCCTGATTTCAATATTATTGTGTCTCTGGGAATAAGGAGGCCCAAGGAGAGTGAGAGACATAGGACAACAGCTGGTTGATGGAGCAGTCAGAACACAGAACATTAATCAATTAAGGTCACTGTGTTAGATGGGTGTGGTTCATGACACCCCAAGACAGTTACAATAGTACATCAAAGATTACTAATCACAGATCACCATAGAAGATCCAATAATGATGACAACTGTGAAATACTGCAAGAATTACCAAAATGTGACAGAGACACAAAATGAGCACACGCTATTGGAAAAATGGCACCAATAAGACTTGCTTGATGTGGGGTTGTCACAAACTTTCAATTTGTAAAAAACACACTATCTGTAAAACAATAGTGAAGCGCAGTAAAATATTGTGCCTGCAGTTTTCTGGCACACAACTCCTAAACTTTTTGGCATCTCCCAAGTGTTGTGTCCTTTTGTATGCTAACGAGTTGACTGGTTAACCCCTAGGTAGCTTCAGAATGGGGACTGGTCACAGGAAAGACCAAGGCATGGTTAGAGAATTTAGACTTTTCAACCCCCAGGAAAGGAAAGGGGTTGAAGGTTAAGCCAATCACTAGCAGCCAATGATTTAATCAGTCACCTACATAACACCGTTTCCATGAAAACTCAAAAGGACTGGGTTTGGAGAGCTTCTGGATAGCCGAACATGTGGAAGTTGCTAGAGGGTGGTCTATCTGGAGAGGGCATAGAAGCTCCATGCCCCTTCTTATATGCTTAGCCCTATGTATTTCTTCATCTGTTTCCTCGTGACATCCTTGATAATAAACCAGTAAATGTAAGTAAAGTGTTTCCCCAAATTCTGTGAGATGTTCTAATAAATTAATTGAACCTAAGAAAGGGTCTCATGGGAGCCCTTTGATTTGTAGTTGGTTAGTCAGACGAACTGGTGAAACACCCGGGACTTGCAGTTGGTATTAGAAGTAGAAGACAGTCTTGTGAGATTGATCCCTCAACATGTGGGACCTGATGCTATCTCCAGGTAGATAATAACATCAGAACTGAATTGAATTAGAGGACAGCCAGATGGTGTCCTGTGCAGAATAATTGCTTGCTTCGTGTGTAGAAAACACCCCACACATTTGGTCGCAGAAGTATTCTGTGTTGTGAGAGTATAGTAGGACAAACTGAGTTTGTTTTTTCCTATATCCTCAGATCAGGGATAGAACTCTCTATACCCAGACTGCAGTGAATACACCTGCCCTATTTTAAATTAATCTTTTCTCAAAGGTCGTTTCAGATGCATGCAGTAAACTTATAAAAGTTATTAGATTGATTAGAAATATACACTTAATATCCTAATTGGGTAAGGAGATGATTTGCTTTTCGTTTTGTTAGATATTTTGATTTTTTAATAGTTGTTAAAAGGCTGTGAAAACTAAATGTTTTAAGAAGCATGTATGCAGTCCTTTGTTACTGTGTGTGATTTCTTTAGAGCATTGGTTTTTGGCTCTCAGTAGGTGGGAGGGGGGCTGGCTGCATGGTGTATCTAATTTTTGTAATGGAAATTATACAAAGTCCCTTCTTTCTGCACTTTCAGATCCCAATATTAATTATATTTTTAACCTGAGAACTTCAACAGTTTAATTCAGTAAGCATTTATTTAGTACTTACTACCTACTTGGGACTTTATTAATGTTCAGGGATATAACAATAAGTCAAGACAGATCTGACCTGAATACATTTTTATAGTCCATAACTATTTTTTTTTTTTTTTTTTTTTTTTTGAGACAGAGTCTCGCTCTGTCAGCCAGGCTGGAGTGCTGTGGTATGATCTCGCCTCACTGCAACCCTCCTGGGTTCAAGTGATTCTCCTGCCTCAGCCTCCCGAGTAGCTGGGACTAAAGGCACACGCCACTAGGCCCGGCTAATTTTTTAGTTTTAGTAGAGACAGGATTTCACCATATTAGTCAGGCTGGTCTCAAACTCCTGACCTCAGGTGATCCACCCACCTTGGCCTCCCAGAGTGCTGGGATTACAGGCATGAGCCACTGTGCCCAGCAACTACTGTAATTTAAAAAAAAATATACTTGTAATTATCAATGAGGCCTAGACTAAAAAACATTCCCTCGATGCAGTCTGCTGATGCAGGTACCAAATCTCTGAAGTTATTGAATGAATTTTCGTTCACTCCTTTCATGTGCATAAAGAGACTTATTTTAGGGCACTCAATGTGTTTTCATTTGTATTATAAGAATTATGTTTTCTGTATGTTTCTACAAGTATAAGTTTTTTCTTCATCATTAGTAACCCAGGTCATTCTTTCTGGAAGTATTATGCTAACCAGTGTTTTCTTAATTTTAGTTTTCTCATAAGATTCACCTTGAAACTATGTGTGAAGTAAAGAAAATCTACCTTCAGGATGAGTTTAGAATTTTGAAGAAAAAGTCCTTCACTTTTCCAAGAGACCCTAAGTCAGTTACAACTGATACAGGCAAGTAATGAAATAAGAAGAAATATATATAACCACTTAATTAAAAGGAAAACAATTTAATCATGCTGTGTTATATTAAACATAACTTCATATTTCCATATAAAATTTAAACATGAAAAGTAAAAACCATAATGTAATAACATTCACTTCATTTCACTATCCGTTGTTTTCTAGTAAATTAAACTGTGTAGGGCATTACATCTTACATAGAGCTCATAGTGTTTTGATCAACAATCAGAATATATTGTAAATCAAAATAAAACAAAAACCTGCAGCCCTTAAAGGTGACATGATTTCACCCAAATCGGATTGAAAATGTATATTTTGGGGACTAAGATGCAGCTTTCCTAACTCCTTCCTCTGAGAATTGCCATGATTTGAAGAAATACACTCAGTGAACTAGCATATGAAATATTCTGCTGTTCTGAATTCTTTGAATTTTTCCATAGGAAAGGGGAATTTGAATATGAATAGTGAGGGAAAACACCTAGTTGAACTCAACACGAAGTGGAATGTAAAGTATTACGAAAGATTTTTAGAGAAATAATTTAAATTTACTTTGTCAAAATGTATGTGTCCAAATTTGAAGGAAAAACATTTGAAATGCCATGGTTTTAAAATTATACCCAAATAAAATGATGTTAATTGCATTAAAATTGCTTTAGCAAATATGCCTCATAATAATTACTAAGGAGTGTGTTACAAAGTCATCTCTTGCCTTCCTTTTTCTTTCTTTGTTTCTAGTCATTATAGTCACATGCACTGCTGTGGTGGTGGTTCCATTTGCAGATAAAGTCTGTTTTTCTTTTTTTTCTTAAAGAGATGTGGCCTGTCTATGTGGAATTGACCAATGAAAAGATATATGGCTGTGATTTCATTGTCAGTGCTACAGGAGTTACACCAAATGTAGAACCTTTTCTCCATGGTAACAGTGTAAGGTGAAACTTTTTTGTCCAGCTGTGAATATACTTGAAGTATTTTTGTGAAGATCTTTAGTTCTCAAACATGAATAATAATTATTTTAGTATACAACTGTAACTTGAAAACAGTTGTTGAAAACAGTTTGGTTAAAACATTGTCTTGATTTACAGTATTTCTTACTGCTTAAAATCCTTACATAGTTATATCCTGGCATAAGCATCATCAGTAATGGTTGATAATGTACAATTTGTTTATCTAAATGTTGTTAAGAGACTGACGCCTCCTGTGACTTCTCAAAAGTGATTCTTTTAGAGAAACCATCTTGTATTTTTTGCTTTTCAACACTTGAAACTTACAAAAAAAAAAAAAAGAATATTCTTATAGTTATGGGTAGGGTAGCCAGATGGTTATTGGATACTTTTCATGTTGAAATTCTAAGAATTTTATGGATCAATCTTAGTTGGAATTTGATCCATGGAAATTCGGCTGACGTGTCTGAACTTTGTGGCTATTTTTCATTTTCTCATTAAAGATGAGCATGCCGAAGTGTAACAATTTAATTTGTTTTTACTTTAGAATGGAAAAAATCATGTTTCTTTTTTCTTTTTTCTTTTTTTTTTTTTTACCACTTACACTTATGGGGAACATTTAGTTTGATCTAGGAGAAGATGGTGGCCTGAAAGTGGATGATCATATGCACACATCCCTTCCCGATGTCTATGCTGCCGGTGACATCTGTACTGCATCCTGGCAGCTGAGCCCAGTCTGGCAGCAGGTAAGCTAGCATATGTGATCATGTTTTTATCAGAGATTCTGTCTGAAAATAAAGTGGTTGTTACCAACAAATCCAACTTCTAATTTTCCAACTTTGCTGCTTAAGTGGGAAGCTAGCACAGAGTTGTTATATATATTTGAAAAAAAAAACTAGAATATTTCCCTGTTTGGTAAGTTATTATAATGGTAGACTGGGCTATCTTTTAATTTAAAGGAAATTATGGGCTATTACTTTGTTTTTCATTCTTACATGCTTGTCAGCACTATCTAGGAGAACTTTTTGTGATGATGGAAATGTTTAATTCTGCACCATCCAGTCAAGTAGCCAGCAGTATGTGACATGAGCACTTGAAATGTGGTTAATGTGACTGAGGACCTGAATTTTTATTTTTACTTATTTTTCATTAACTTTAAATAGCTATATGTGGCTAGTGGCTACCATGTTGGACAGCACAACTTTAGATTAAAAAAACGACTAAGATTGTAAATTATATAGATAAAGCATTCTATTCCTGGATGATCCTATTCTGTCCCTGTGGTAATTATTACTACAAAATGTTCCTGGCCGGGAGCGGTGGCTCACGCCTATAATCCCAACACTTTGAAAGGTCGAGGCAGGTGGATCATCTGAGGTCAGGAGTTCGAGACCAGCCTGAACAACATGATAAAATCCTGTCTCTACTAAAAATACAAAAAAATTAGCTGGGCACGGTGGCATGCACCTGTAATCCCAGCTACTCAGGAGGCTGAGGCAGGAGAATCACTTGAACCTGGGAGGTGGAAGTTGCAGTGAGCTGAGATCACGCCACTGCATCCGAGCCTGGGTAACAAGAGCAAAACTCCATCTCAAAAAAAAAAAAAAGAAGTTCCTGTTGTAAACACCTTTCCTGAGCCTTAACAAGTCCCAACTAGATCTAGACTTTTTCGAACCCTCACAGCTTTACCTACCTTCTAATGGTGGAACAAAAATACTAGAAGAAGATAAAGACAATGACCAGAGGTGTGCAGAGGGATAGAGACCTAGGTAGATGTTTGAGATAAAGGAACCCTGCAACATTTATCTTTGTTAAACACCAGCTCCACAATTAGGGATGTTATTCATTCAGATTAACTATGCAGTGTGAAGTAGTAGAAGAGCTAAAAGTATTTCAAGAGGCAGCACCATCATTTTGTGTTCTCACAGACAGTAGAGACATCGGTAATAGGAGAGTGGTTGCAGCCTTTTTGTTTCTAACCTGCCTCATTCTATGTCATTTCTGTAGCAAGACTATCACAAATTCTTAGAGTTGGAGTTTGTGGGTTTTTTTTTTTTTTTAACATTTTTAATTCTCTGGGGTAAATTATATCTTAATGTGTTATAATCTGAAAGAGGGAAAAAAATCCAAAAATAAACAGATGTCCCTTGTTTTGAGTGCACCTTATAGACCCCATGTCTTGGCTTACACAAGCAATAAGGATACTAATTAGTTTATGCAGTTCAAGATGCAAATTTTCAGGCCACTTCTATTAGCTGTTCTCTAGTTGTAACTGTGCTGTTTTTTCTGATCCCCAGCCATAAACTGCCTTTCACTTTATCAAATCTATACCTTGTTTACAGAGGAGTTTGAAAAAAAAAATCTGTATCACTTCTGCTAGAAAGACTTAAAGCTCATGTCTATGATTATGATATTATTTCTGCAAACAAAATATAGCATTAAGTACATATGCACATACAGGGAGGTAGAAGGAAACCAAGTGCTTATTATAGGCCAGTCTATTTAATTCTCTCAGTAGTTACGGAGTAGGTAGTGTTATGTTTATGTTTCAGATAAATGAACTGAGGCTCAAGAAAAGTTAAATATATGTGTAGATCTGGTGATATTAAAATCCACGGGGGCTTCCAAGGTCAGTGTTCTTTTATACCAGGGAGTCTCAAAACTTTGTAGAAATAAAATAAAAGTACAATAGACGATAAATTAATACTGTCATACAAAACAATTTAAATGACTTCCCAGAATCAGTTGCTGAAATATTTATGTTATCCTGGGGTGAGGCATCAACAGTCTGACCACTGAGGTCAACAGCATGGCAGACCTTAACTAATGCATAAAAGTGAAGGTTGCTGGAAAACAGAACAAATTCTTCAGTGATAATTTGACATCTCTATTAATGGTGATGACAAATTTTTGAAGAAGGGACTGGTTAATTAAAACATTTTTCTCACCTGGTATAGCTTAATATAGTTTCATAATATTTAATAGAAATGTTACTAAAACAGGCATGATTGGTACCATCTTTTAATTTTAGAGACAGTAATTTAGATAGCATTAACAAATACCAAAAATCAGTCTGATTAGTTGTCCATTGGTGACTGCTTCTGTGGCAAAGATGACAGAAAGACTGTCAAACATTGAACTCCTTTAGGTGAATTCACGAGGTTAAGATAACATTTTTCAAATAATGATCATGAAAAATGACATTGTGTAACATTCTTTCATTATTTCAGATGAGGCTGTGGACCCAAGCTAGACAGATGGGATGGTATGCAGCAAAGTGCATGGCTGCAGCGAGTTTGGGAGACTCCATTGACATGGATTTCAGCTTTGAACTGTTTGCTCATGTGACAAAATTTTTTAACTATAAGGTAAGATAGTTAAGCATATTAACGCCTTCTCTGCTTGTTAGTCTTATGACTATGATAGATCATCTGATTTTCTTGCTTGAATAAAAATGTACATAGTTTTAATCATCTTACCAAAAAATGACATTTTTCATTTCTTACAAACCAATACCTGGTATTACTGCTAGTCTTAATCCCTAATCATCTGATAATTATTACCCACCTTACCACTATTCTATTTTAGTTAAGAGGGGAAAAAATTTCTATCCAGATCTGTTCCCCGTTGGTGCATTTTTAACTTTTACTTGTGATTCATCCTTTGTGAAGGGAACTAACAGCTATTGTACTCAAAAATAAACCAACTGCCTTCCTGTATGTGTTATCTCATTCAGTCCTCTTTACATCACTCTGACAAAGGTTGTTTTGGGTTTTTTTTCCCCCCTAATTTACAGAGAAGGAGAAACATACTCAAAAGGCCCAGGGAAATTAAGTCACTTGTCCATGAAAGCTCTAATTCAGTTCCTTGCCAAATCTTTAAACCACGACCCCACATCGTTTAATGTATCCACATCCTACATATTTATATATTCACTATATAGTTTTAATGTTCATATAGATTGGTAGAATCACCTACCTATATTCACTAGATATTTTTAGTGTTAAAATACTAATTAACATTAATTACTAATAAATAAATAACATTAATATTTCACTACATTCACTAGAATTTTTTAGTGTCAGTGTAGATTGTGTGGCGGTATCATCTGTAGAATTAATGTATGCTATTCAAACATTTTCTTTGGGACTCTCCCCAATAACATTTTTAGTTACAGAATTTTGTGGCATCATTTTTCTGCTGGCTATTCTAACATGACACAAAATAACTACCCATTACATTTTCTTTTTGATACTCATGACAATAACCTTTTTATCTCTATACATAGGTTGTACTGCTGGGAAAATACAATGCACAGGGCTTAGGTTCAGATCATGAATTAATGCTGAGATGTACCAAAGGACAAGAATACGTCAAAGTCGTCATGCAAAATGGACGAATGATGGGAGCTGTCTTAATTGGTGAAACTGATTTAGAAGAAACATTTGAAAACCTAATCTTAAACCAAATGAATCTTTCATCATACGGAGAAGATCTGCTAGATCCAAATATTGATATAGAAGATTATTTTGACTGAAAATGGAATTTCTTCAAGAATCATATAAAGTTCCAGATGACACCAGAAGAATCACAAGTCAATAAAATGAATGACTGCATTGAGTTAATGATGACCACACTGAAAATTACTGAAGTGATAATGGTATTAGTGGAAAAGTATAAAAACATAAATTCCAAGTTTGAAATCAGTTCAAATAGTTTATTTATAATCTTTCCAATACAGCACTGACTGCTTAGATAAAAATCTTAAGTTATTTATTTCTATGTTCTAAACATAAATATGTTTACTTGTGATTTAGCTTTGAAGCAAATTTAGCTAAGTTATCTACTTAGCCAAATGTACTCCAGTAGACTAGAACCATTCTTTGTGAAATGTCAAAATATGACTCTGGTTTCAGGAACTTTAAAATCGGTTTTATTTTACTTTAAATAGAGATGTAGCAGTATCTTGTCTGCTAATATTTATATTGATGACTTAATCTTTTGTTTGAATTGTACTTCTGGTTTTATAACCTGAAATCATCTTGTCCAACTCTAGCCCACAGGCCTAATGCAGCCCAGGACAGCTTTGAATGCAGCCCAACACAAATTTGTAAACTTTCTTAAAACATGAGATTTTCTTGCAATTTTTTTTTTTAAGCTCATCAGCTATCGTCAGTGTTAGCGTATTTTATGTGCGGCCCAAGACAATTCTTCTTCAGTATGGCTCAGGGAAGCCAAAAGATTGGACATCCCTGATCTACATATTTAACTTAAAGTATCACTCAGTGAGCCTCTGTCAGTATAATACTGCTTTCAAAAAGATAGTTATGTCAAAAGAAAAAATATAGCTAAGTATATAAAGGCATAAAAAACTTAAGACAATTATATGAACTTATTCTCAAATATTTTACATATAAAGTGTTTTACATAAAAAATTTTCCCTTGTATTATACTGGAAAATTATACAATTCATGATCTCTAATTTTCAAACGTTCTCAAAAGTTTAGATCTTCAGAGATAAGCTCTGAAAATATAGATCCATACATATAAAATATCAGTGAAATTGCTTTAAAAATTAAACTTTTGTCTAACTACAAAAATAACGGCATATACATGCATAAACCGTTTTTAATTAGAAAATTTAGTAACATTCATTTCAGGCATCATCAATTTTTCTTTTCTTAGCGCCTGTATTCTTAGAACCAGATTGCTGAAGCATGTTTGCAGCCTTCTTCTGGAAGTTGCCTGAATTTTTTTCCTCCATCTTTTTATCACCTTGTTCAGAATGACAAGTTTGAGATGATTCAGCCTACGAAAACAATAAGAAAGCAAGCACTTTGGTAAAAATTCAGCCATTCAGTTTTCTCATGAGATTAAAGATTTCAAAATACTCTTTCTGTATCAGTTGGCTTTTTAAGTATACAGGGATCTAGTTTTTTTTTTTTTTATCTGCAAATGTCTATTCAAATATGAGCTCTATTTTGAATAAAAGGGGCTACATTGTGAGAGAAGTTCTAAAGACCTTAAATGTCCTGAGATACAATGGCACCTGACATGCTTTTGCAGACTTGATAGTATTTGGTTTATAACAGGGTTTTTAACCGCTGGAACAGCAGAAACAGACTTCTCAACTATTAGTAATCACAACCAAATAAGAGCAGGTAGCATAACAAAATTAGATATTCAAATGGAGTCCTCCCATTCCAAGAGATTGGAAACCCCTAGTTTATGTTAAAAGGCCAGTCTAAATTCTTTCACTTATATCTTTACAGAAAACTATGTTTTCTCTCTTCCATACCCAGAAATCTAATCAGAAAACCAGGAATCCAGTCAGAAAACTGGACCTAGGAAATATGACAGAAAAGCATCCCATAGGCTTTAATATACTTTTAAAATAAATATAATATACTTTAAATATATAAAACTGAAAGTTAATAGCCAGTTACCCTGAAAGAGTTCTGCGTGGACTTTGTCACTTGCATAGTAATAGCATGTGCGTCATTGTTCAGAAGATTAGCTTTAGGTCCTATTTTCAAATATGAAATGGTAGCATAAGCTGTAAAACTGTAGTCTTCTCTGCATAAAATAAAGGCCAACAATAAGAAAGTTTTTGAAGGAATCACAAAACAAATTTATAAAAGAAATAACTGCAATAATTTTTAACACATTGGCTTGAAATAACAAAACAAGAATGCAAATAAAGCCTTTAAAGAAAATATTTTTGTTACATTTTTTGATTTATAGTGATTAAAGTTTGAGTGTTTTAGGTAAATTTCTATAGCATTTAAAAGTTCACACAAAATAACTGCAAAACCGTGTATTCTGTTGCAATTAAAAAGAAAAACCATAAAGACAACCTGAAAGGATAATGAATGGGTTTGTACATACTTAAGATACTGCTGTATTAGAAAGTGTGCAATAATCTTCTCCAGGTCTTCACGAGGAAGTGTGGGAGCGACAACACCTGCTACTCTCAGTTTTGCTGCACCCTTTCCCATCCAAGAATCAATCAGTTTCAATGGAGTGAGTTTTTCATTCAGTTCCTCTGCCTGCTTCAGGATCTTGATTAGATCTCTGCAGTACTCTGTTATATTCTTTCTTTCAAATGCTGTAATAAAACAAATATGGTAGCAGGTAACTGGGATTTAGAAATGAGGGCAAGGATAGACTATCTTAAGTGGTTAAACTGGTTTAAAGCTGGTTATCAATGTGAGCCACCCTAAACACTGATTTTTAAATGTATTCTGAATGAAGACTAGGCTATTCCTCAAGTCTCTGTCACTAGACCAAGTTATGGTCTCTACATTGTGGGGTTTACAGTGATATTAAAAAAAAAAAATGGTTATCAGAAGCCCTGCCATATCAATGTGTCTGACAGATGTGATTATTAAGTTACTAAGAGATGTGCTGTATAGGAGACCCTGTCTAGTTATAGGCTCCTGTGTGCTCTGATTTAGCAACAAGAATGACCTCAACTGATACCCCGATTATTAACAGACCAGTACTCTGATTTATATATAACACTCTTGTTATTTTATAAGATGGTTTTAATAAACTCATAAGTTTCTCTGCAAAGTTAAAAATGTAGTGGCTTCCACCTAACAAGGCATCAGAACTCAGTAAGGTCTTACCATGAGGTACTGGCTGGTCCAGATCTTCAAATACAACACACAGATGACAAAAAGTTAAAATACAGTGCCAAAATGATGCAGGCAAATCCCACAATTGGGACTCAGCCCAGGAGGGTTCCCAGTTTCATGCAAGAAAGAATCTGAGAGCAAGCCAACAGAGTAAAGTGAAAGCACAGCAAGTTTATTAGCAAGAGAGTATAGAAATGGCAGCTCCACAAAGTAGGGCTACCCCAAAGGCAGAGTGGCACTGTAGATTGCTCACTAGCGATATTTACAGCTACTCCTTAGTTATATGCTAAATAAGGGGAATATTATTCGTGAATCTTCTAGAAAAGGGTAGGGAGTTCCTAGAACCATGTAACTTTCGGGCATTGTCATGGCATTTGTAAACTGTCATGGTGCTAGTGGGAGTGTCTTACAGCATGCAAATATATTTTCTAGTTCTAACTGGTTTGGGCCAGTTTCTTTGCTACATCTTGTTTGACCAGATCCTGTTTTGATCAGCAGGGTTGTGATCAATGCTCAGAAAACAAGTCTTGCTGATCTACATTTATAAGAATTTTAAGTAAATCTCCTATGACTAATTAGCCATTAACTGGATCAAAAATGATTCTCTATAATAGAGAATTTTGCACTAAATTTTCTTCTCAATTAGTGACTATAAAGTATTAGAGATTATCACATGGTTAGCGTTTTCTTACAGAATAGCATTTCTATTCAGAAGAATTCAAATATTTTCCTTCATTTCTTAAAAATTTCACATCCTCGGTATAGCAATATAAAATGTATGCATACACATAAGACTTCCTTTTATTCACCTTTGTTTCAAAACTTTGATACTTTTAATTCTGGAAAATCTGAGTCACACTTTAATCTTTTAAATCCATTTGGAAGTCTTAATACTTCTCTCATGTCCCAGCTGTATATACAGTTTTGTGCCACATAATATTTTGGTCAGTGATGGACCACGTACATGCCAGTGGTCCCAAGAGATTATAATACCATATTTTTACTGTACTTACTCTATGTTTAGATACACAAATACTTAGCAATGTGTTACAGTTGTCTGCAGTATGTAGTACAGTAACACGCTGTACAGATTGGTAGCCTAGGATCAATAGGCTATACCATATAACCTAGGAGACTATACCATCTAGGTTTATGTAAGTACACTTTGATGTTTGCACAATGACAAAATCACCTAATGATGCATTTCTCAGAACGCATCTCCGTCATTAGGCAATATATGACTGTGTTAGCCTATAAAGGTTTACAAAACAACAAACTCACCACTGTCTTTACAGCAGTTATCACACATTTTGTTACATGCTTCTGAGTTCCATACTTCATCAAAATGTTGAGCCATCAACACACGACGACATCTGCAAACACATTTAAAGATACAGATTATTAGAGGATATAATAAAGTTTTAAGAATCTCTTTCAGATTACACCATTATATACTGTATTCGCTTCCTATAACTGCCATAATAGTACCATAAACTTAGTGGCTTTAAATAACGCAAATTTATTCTTAACATTTCTGTAGTTTAGATTTAGAAGTGTACTATGGGTTTCACTGGATCAAAATCAAGGTGTCAGGTTCTTCTCACATCATACAATCTAAAATAATCTCCCGATTTTAAGGTTAGCTAATGAACAGTCTTAATTCCATGTACAACTCTAATTTCCTTTTGCCATGTGAGGTAACATACAGGTTAGGAATTAGGACATGAACATCTTTGGGGCACATTGTGCCCCCGACATAGGATTTTTTTCCCCACATATTGTTGATAAACACTGTTTAAAAAATTGTCTGAGTTCCATTTTTAAATTCAATGTTTTCCAACTATTAGGAGAATATTCTTGACAGTAAAATAGTTTCTTATATTTTTAAGTAGCAATATTTGAGTCAAAGCCTTAAAATATGCTTCATGAGAATCTACTGGGCTTTTAAAGACATTTTCATTTTCTCATTTCTTTCAACTAGATTATTGTAGCATCTATTGGAAAGAAAGAACATTTCTATCACTGTCTGCCTGCTATTTACCACCTTGACATTTCTGAGCACTTTTTATGTGATAGGCAATAAGAGCACAAAGATAACTATGACAAAAAGCTTTCAGGAAACTATATAGTCTAAAGCCACCCTAAGTAGATTTAAACTTATTCTTAAGGAGAAACTTGGTATTTCATTGACACATGAGCTAGCAGGATGGCACATGTTACTGAGCCTGACTCTCAAAATGCCTATCTTAACCACAGACCTTTTCAAAATTATTTATTTTTTATTTATTTATTTATTTTTTTTATTATACTTTAAGTTCTAGGGTACATGTGCATAACATGCAGGTTTGTTACATATGTATATCTGTGCCATGTTGGTGTGCTGCACCCATCAACTCGTCAGCACCCATCAATTCATCATTTATATCAGGTATAACTCCCCAGTGCAATCCCTCCCCCCTCCCCCCTCCCCATGATAGGCCCCAGTGTGTGATGTTCCCCTTCCCGAGTCCAAGTGATCTCATTGTTCAGTTCCCACCTATGAGTGAGAACATGCGGTGTTTGGTTTTCTCTTCTTGTGATAGTTTGCTAAGAATGATGGTTTCCAGCTGCATCCATGTCCCTACAAAGGACGCAAACTCATCGTTTTTTATGGCTGCATAGTATTCCATGGTGTATATGTGCCACATTTTCTTAATCCAGTCTTTGTCACTGATGGACATTTGGGTTGATTCCAAGTCTTTGCTATTGTGAATAGTGCTGCAATAAACATACGTGTGCATGTGTCTTTGTAGTAGAATAAAACAAACAACCCCATCAAAAAGTGGGGAAAGGATATGAACAGACATTTCTCAAAAGAAGACATTCATACAGCCAACAGACACATGAAAAAATGCTCATCATCACTCGCCATCAGAGAAATGCAAATCAAAACCACAATGAGATACCATCTCACACCAGTTAGAATGGCAATCATTAAAAAATCAGGAAACAACAGGTGTTGGAGAGGATGTGGAGAAATAGGAACACTTTTACACTGTTGGTGGGATTGTAAACTAGTTCAACCATTATGGAAAACAGTATGGCAATTCCTCAAGGATCTAGAACTAGATGTACCATATGACCCAGCCATCCCACTACTGGGTATATACCCAAAGGATTATAAATTATTCTACTACAAAGACACAAAATTATTAAAGCATGTAACTGTACACCAGTGCCAGAGAAAAAAAAGGCTTCAACTGCTATCAGTGGGTCTCAAAAACCTTCAATTAAAAAAGTAGTTTTGGAGGATTATCTCAAAGATAGGGCATCTTTTCATGATGCCCTACCTACCCTCCAACATCTGCTTTTTATAGATCTGTACTTTGGTGTTACACCAATGTATTTAGTAAGAACTTAAAAATGATGTCATATACTTTCATATTTAATTGTTAAAAGTTATAAAAAGGTATGTGGCTTACTTGCTTATGTTTTGACAGTATGATACCATCTCATAAAGCTTCTGCTGTCCCACATTTTCCATCACCACCATTGAACTTATTCTGAATATATCTCCAAAGCCATAGTACAAAATACAGTCTGCTTTCATGTCATCTCGACCTGTGGTGTGAGAAACCTTGAGAATGCAGAAACCTTGAGATTGCAGAATTACATTTAAAAATTCAAAATATGCAAAAATGATATATGTAAAATTAGCAGGCAATGTTTTATACTACATCTAGAAATTTTAGAGATGTGGAAGTTAATTTGTAATGGGTACCCTCAAATTAAAAAAAACTCTAAAGAGACATCAATAATCAGCTCTACTAAGTTAAAAAATGTGTCTATAATCCAGTTAAGTTACAGATTTGAAATCACTAATTAAAAATTCAGGAGGCAAAGATGAACATCAAATTATCTTAACATACATAAGAAGAAACAATTCAGATAACAACAGAACATAAGTAAAAATTTCTCCATATGCAAGTAAGTGTCAGACTGCTAAAAATACATTGTTCTAAAAATGCTATCCAATAAAGATAAAATATACAGACTTATTAAACATTTATAATGTGTTTTTGGGAAAAGCCTTCTAAAAATTTACTTCTGGATTTGAGTCCTACATACCTGCACGTCCACTCTCTTGGTAATAATTTTCCATGGATTTACTCATTGAATGATGGATAACAAACCTCACATCTGGCTTATCAATTCCCATACCAAATGCAACAGTTGCCACTACTACCTGAAATATTTTAACATTTTATCAGTTAATTAAATCAAGTTTAAATATTTTAAATGTAAATTAGGCTTCCATGGAAGATTTATACCTAACCTGAATTTCATTGGCTGACCATTTTCTATGAACTGTGGTCTTATCTTCTGACTCCAAATTGGCATGGTAAGCACCTGCATGAATTCCCAGATTCTGCAAACTAACCGTAACTTGTTCAGAGTCTTTCTGAGAAAAACAATATATGATTCCTGCAGTAAAATATGTGCATTTGTTAGATAGATATGGTATACTCCTGTAAGATAATTTTCAACACACACATTCGGGACACTGATTAATACAATGCACAGAAGGAAAAAAAGAATTATGAAAAATTTCAAGGCCTTGTGCATATATTGACATTTTGGTATAATTCCAGACTTGAGCACCAGCTTGCTTTAAAGCAGAAATGAGCCTGAGCCATCAGTTTTCATTCCTGTTATCTCTTTTCTCTCTTTATTTCCCACTACACAGTATTTCTCAAACTGATGTCTGTAAGATGTTAACAAATGTGCTATGAATGCAGTGTTCTCTGGATTAATTTTGGGTTAATTTAGATTAATTTGCATGCAAATTAATTTGAAGAACATTGCATTCAACAAAGTTAAATGGGTGTTTCTATTTTCAGGGATGGTCAGAGCTTCTAGTCTGCTGATACACCCTGTGAATGTCCAGGCAGAATAAATACCTACAACCTTTCTCAAATTTATTTGACCCTAGAACTCCTTTACCCAGGACACCCATTACTGCCTCCTGAAAATCCATAGAACAGTTTAAAATGCTACTTTTACACAAATTCTTTGGTTCGGTAACATTTGTTTAGTCATTAAACCCAGAAGACCGTGTATATATGGTTGACTGGTTATATGGTGACTTTAAACAACACAAATTTATTCTTAACATTTCTGTAGTTTAGATTTAGAAGTGTACTATGGGTTTCACTGGATCAAAATCAGGGTGTCAGATTCTTCTCACATCATACAATCTAAAATAATCTCCCGATTTTAAGGTTAGCTAATGAACAGTCTTAATTCCATGTGCAACTCTAATTTCCTTTTGCCATGTGAGGTAACATACAGGTTAGGAATTAGGACATGAACATCTTTGTTCATGTCCTAATCTATTCAGTACATACTACTGGATTTACTTACTGCTTTAATGTGTCCTTTACTATAAGGGAGTATATTTTCTATCCCTTTAGAACATCAGTTGCTTAATCCACTATTTTGTACTCAGTGGATACGTACTAAATATGTGCTGTTGATAATTCATATTAAGTCATCAGGTCTATTCTAAAGCAAGTGTAAATAAGCAAAAATAGATCAGGCAATTTGATGACTCATAATCTATGGCATAAGCAAATGTCACACCCAATTTCTAAGATCAAGTGAATTAATTTTATCACACATTTTCAAGTATCTTCTGCTATACACTAATTTTTTTTGGTGTTATTCAGTTATCAGTGTAATTCTCAATATAATATGAAGTCACTTTTTGAAAGTTATCTCTGTCTCCAAAGTTGGTTTTTACATTACCTGATTGCCCTTTGTATCTCCCATTAATGAGCTTTACAATATCCTCAATAAAATCTTCAGTATTTGAGGGCTTCTGCCGAACCTAAAAAAAACTTAACTTATTAAAAAGTAGATGAATGAGTACCATCCAAGTGGCTGTCTGCTCACAACTTTCAGGATGCAGTTCTTTCATGACCATAGTGTTTTTCTATTACTCTTTCACTTACTCATAGGATTCAACTCATCTGACTCATCTGTTCCTCCTCCCAGACTCTTCTTGATCTTTATTTTTTTAATTTACCAGAGAAGAGCAAGCACAGGAGCAGTGAATAACTTGTAAGGATGAAGACTTTTTTGTTTTGTGATGCTACTTTTATAAAAGCAAACCGTAACATAAATAACTCTTGAATGAAAACTCAGAGAAATATTAAATCTATTCTTAAAAGGGTTTAGAAAGAAAGAAAAGACAGCTGTTAGGTTATTTTTCAAGTTTATCAAGTAAAATCTAAATAGAATTGGCAAATCTTTAATGGCATATTAATACTTCTATTAGTAATTAATTTGAACAGAGATATTATTAGGGTCCTTAGTATCACTCCATCCTTTCTCCCCATCTTTATACAAAAAAGAGCATACAGAAATTTAACAAAGATATTTAACTTACTCATATATTTTATAAAAGTATCACCTAGCAAGAGTGTCTTCCGTTTAATCTAACAAAGGATTATGTAGCAAAAGATACATGAATGAAGCCCTAATTACAGAATCTACTTATAATTACCTCCTAATGTTAAAAGTTTTTGTAAAGTATGTAACTGCTGCTCATGTAAACAAACATAATAAAAAGATAGATCCTCTCTGTGTAATTCTTCACGAAAGTAATGAATGGACATAAAAATTACATACCTCATAATATAGATTTGGCCTATTAAAAGAAGCTGTAAAAGTAAAACACTTTTCAATGCACAAAATTTTCTGAGCATCCGTCAAAACGTGATTTGTTGCAGTCGCAGTCAGCCCAATTAGTGATGCGTTAGGGAACTGCCGCTTTAAGATACCAAGTGCCTTATAATCTGAAAAAACAAATAAAGTAGCCCTTTTTCTATCCTTTAAGAGTTAAACTATACCTTTTAACATTATACAGATAATCGATGACTACTATGATTTTATTTCCACAGCCATCTATAGCAGTAAATATGCAGTTCTGTGTTAGCCTCTTTGATATGCAGGCTTTATTATATTTATTCCAGACATTATTCTTGGTCACAGTGGACTCAAGAGACAGTGGGTATAGCCACAGTGTTTTAATTTATTACACCTAACAAAAGATAAAACAGGCCATCAGACAAACCCCTGCTACCACCTAGTGTCATCAGACCAAATAAAGCTTGGTAAGGGCAGCACTGCTTTGTATATAACCTATTTCTCGGAAACCATTCTAGGCTCAAACTTGTTATATGCATCTAAATCCCTAGCTCAACTGTCCTTAATCTCCCTTAAGAACTTGAACTATTTGGGGGAAAGTGAAAAAAATGTGGTAGAAATTGCTTATATGCTAAGTAGAGGACTACTATGAAAACACAGAGGACAGAACAGCTGCTTGAGAAGTGAAGATTTCAAGGAGATAATACTTGAGTTATGTCTTAAGAGAATGAGCAGAAGTTCACTAGGAAGACACGAACATCACACAGAGGAAACAGCATATACACTGCAAATACACTGATGAAAGTATGTTCAGACAACAGCAAGCAGTTCACTGGGGCTGTCACAGAGTCTTGTGGTGGATGGATTTATTGTCCAATCCATTAAGCTGGAAATTACATTTCCCAGAATCTCTTTCCTGTTCCAAGTTAGAGCTGACCCAAAAGAGGAACTTGTGCAAGATTTGGTGGCAGAAGTGAACCAGCTAACATTGCTCCTTCAAGGTCTTTACAAGCAGAGAGGATGATGGACAGATGCAGAAGTGCTCAGCCAGTTCTAGGTCATCCTAGTTCTTTTCCACTCCTCATTCAGGTGTTCCTCCCAACTGCAGGTCTTGCCAGTCAACAGCAGACCCACAGAGGCCACAGCTACTCACAGGAAGTAGCTTACCAGAGACCCTTCCACGACTTTCCCTTTAGGGGTCCTCTTTGCCACTGTACATGCCAGCTGCAGATTTCCCTACAGGCTCTGCCTCGTCCTCCTGCACCAGTGCTTAGGCATCAATCCGTTACTTTTCTCTAATCCTCCAACTCCCCTCTTCAGACCTTCATTTCCCCAGTTCCTCCCACAACTGTTCAAGATCTACTTCCTACAGTAAAACCATTATCCTGTAACATTCATCGTGACTCTGCTTCCCTGCTTGAACCCTAACTGACACTGTTATGTAGAACGCAGGTGAGGAGGCCGAGGCTGGCGGATCACGAGGTCAGGTGATGGAGACCATCCTGGCTAACATGGTGAAACCCCTCTCTACCAAAAATACAAAAAATTAGCCGGGCGTGGTGGCGGGCGCCTGTAGTCCCAGCTACTTGGGAGGCTGAGGCAAGAGAATGGCATGAACCCGGGAGGCAGAGCTTGCAGTGAGCCGAGATCGCGCCACCGCACTCCAGCCTGGACGACAGAGCGAGACTCTGTCTCAAAAAAAAAGAAAAGCTATGAACAATTCAGCCAGTTGATTCTAAGCTGAGACTTTATCCTATAGGAAATGAGGAGTCATGTAATTTTTTTTTGAGATGGAGTCTCACTCTGTCACCCAGGCTGGAGTGCAATGGCATAATCTCGGTTCACTGGAACCTCCATCTCCTGGATTCAAGCGATTCTCTTGCCTCAGCCTTCTGAGTAACTGGGATTACAGGCATACACCACCACATCTGGCTATTTTTTACATTTTTAGTAGAGATGGGGTTTCACCTTGTTGGCCAGGCACCAGCCTTCAACTCCTGACTTCAGGTGATCCACCTGCCTCAGCCTCCCAAAGTGCTGGGATTACAGGCTTAAGCCACCGCACCCAGTCCATCATGTAATTTTTAAAGACATAGGCTTCATAAATCATCTTTTGGTGACAGTGCAAAATATAGACTGGAATAGACAAAATACTGAAGGAAAACCAGCATGGCAGTAACAGACCAGAAAAATAATACAGAATATAAAATAAGACATGACATTAAGGACAAATCATAAAGAGTAAAGAGACATACATGAACCTACAGGTCCTAGTGACTACTGGGATATGCAGGTGGCAGGGAGGAGGGAGAGAGTGCTAGATTTACCCATTCATCAGTAGATAAATGTTGAACACCTTTTTAATTGGGTGCCAAGCACTTCCCTAGGCACTGAAGATAGAGTGATGAACAAGACAAAAATGCTATGCAAATGTGTCTGTAATTCAAGCAAAGAAACAAGACAATACAAAGAGTAAGCCAAAATAAATATGCCATTAGAGAGTGGTAAGTCTCATAATGATAAGCCCAGTATAGCTGGGGCTTAAGAAGTAAGAGAGGAAGAGTAGGAAATCAGGTAGACAGATGGGGGCAGATCACCTACTACCCTATGGGCCCCAGTTAAGAACTTTGGGGTTTTATGCTAAGTACACAGTAGCTACTGGCTAGTTTAGGTAGGGAAGTAACATGATTTGATTTATATTTAGACAATATCACTGGTTGCTCTGTGGAGAATGAACAAAAAGGGTAAGACTGGAATCACAGACTACTTAGGAAGCTACTGCAGTAGACCAGTGGAAGGGAGCTCAACTGTATGTAAGACGTAGGTGCACAAAGAGTAGACAAACTTGAGATTCATTTTAGAGGCAGAGCTGACAACACTTAGTGGTGGACTGGACCTGCAAAGGGAGCATAAATCAAGGATGGTATGTCATCCATCATTTTTTTGTCATCTCTAACCCTACCTTCTATACTCTGCTTTGGGATGCTGCACCAAGGACTCTGCACACTACACATCAGCTTTGCCTGCTGGCCCTGCATGGAAGACTACATGGCTGCTTCCTCCCTAACTGCTTCCTGTGGGCTTGCTTGTGTTCCTGTGACTGCCACCCCAGCAAGGCTTCTCATCCGTGTAGCAGCACTTCTTTTCTTAAGAGCAACTAAATACAGCTGGCAGTTTTTTCAGCCTTTGGAGAACCAGCTGTATCACAGATGTACCCCACCTCTGGTTCTACCAAAAGACTCCAGCACCAGGGAGCTCAGTTCCACAGGGGCCTCTCCTTTAAGTTTCTAAGTCTTATTTGTTCCAATCTTCCTGTTCTCCCAGCCCTACAGGTGGTTGTTGCTTCTTCCAGTTTTTAACTCCATGATATCTTAGTTTTCTTTTTACTTTTTCAGTTATCTATGTAGCTACTTTTTACCTAGTTCACAATTCTTTATAAAAAATCCTCTGTGTTCAAATAACTGTCTCCTGACTGGAATCTAAATGATAAAGGTAACTGCTACAATTTTGGCTTCAGCAAACATGTGAATGAGTGGATGACTTTCTAAGACAGAGAAGACTGAAGGGGAAAATTGCTTGGGAGTAGAGAGGAAAAGGGAGAAAGGAAAGGTGAAGAAAATAAAGTTTTTGGTTAGAATGTCGAGTAGAGTTAGGGGAAAATAGTGACTCCCAGTTGGAAGAAAAAGAGCAGTTCTCTTTGGGGGGAATTTAGTTTTGTTCATGCTAATTTAGATACACATTTCTGATAAACAATTAGGAGTATAAATTTAAAGTTTAGAAGTTAGATAATTAGATATGGGAATAATGTTTTACACTTCGGCAGCAGATCCACAGAGACAACGTAAGTCATGGTAATACTTAAGCAAGGGTGATAATCGTAAGTGATCGCACCACTTAGGTTGAAAATAGGGCAAGAGTCACAAATCGGGTAACTTCAGTGGCCACCAGGTAACAACCATGTGGCGCTATCTGGTTAAGAAAGTGGGGTCCTTAATAGAAAGGAGTATACATCCTGTTTAAGGCATTTAAATCCATTTAAAATATATAAATAAAAACAATGCCCATAATAATTCTGTAGGTAGAGAATGCAGTCTTCGGGCTACAAGCTCACTATCCCTGGAGAAATGTAAGAAAGGGTAAAGACTGAGGTCAGAATCCTAGGGAACACTAATACTTAAAAGAAGACAAAGGAAGACGAGTGAAGGAGGTAATAATGGAAAGGAAGACACTGACCAGCATTACTGTACAGTAACCAAGGGAGTAGCATGTGGCAAGGTGAGAGGTGAATATATAAAATGCTATTGAAGTTAAGTGGGAAGAGGAATGAAGATGAGACCACGTGACGAAGCCACTGGGGGTGGGTCATCGATGACCTGTTTCAATAGTACAGTGGTGGCAGAAGGATATGATTCAATTAGTTCAGAATGGGTTAAAGGTGACAAATGGAGATGGTAAGCTGAGAAGTCTGATGGTGACAGAAAGAACAGAAAGAGGACAGTAACATTAAAAGGTGCAAAAGATCAGAAGGGTGTTTTAGTTTCTGTTTTTAGGGAGGGGACAAAAGAGACTCAAGGTGAAGGAGTGAGGAACTTGGCAGTGCAAGGTCTTGAGAAGGCAGGAAAGGATGAAACGGGACTGGTCATGGTTACCCTTATAAAGCAGTGGTCTTTTCTGCCTTAACAAAAGAAAAAAAACAACAACAAAGATTACTAATGTTTGAAAGTAGAAAGAGGAGCTGTGCACACCTGATGGCATCTATTTCCTGTGAAGCAGAAAGCATCTGCTAAGTACAAGTTAGGGCCTGAATAGAAAGTTAATGATACGAGACATTTGTTGGAAGGAATGTATAAAGGAGTTTAAATAGGGACAAGTATAAGGACAGCTGAGGATAATGAAAAGCTGAACGGAGTTATGCAATATTTTTTTTTTTTTTTTTTTTTTTGGATAATGTTTAGTAGCCAAGCAGCAGGAATAGGGAAAGCGGAAGTCTAGATGAATCCAGCGTCTCAGGCACAACACCTGAAGCAGACTGGCAGAATGACCAGGCAGTCTGGGGCAAACATAACAGAAGTCAGGGGCAACAGCACAGTGTCTGGACGGGAAAAAGAGTGATTGCTATGTAGGGACGGGAGCCTGGATAAATAAGCAGGGAGTAAAAGAGGGATCCAGCAAATCCTAATGAGTGTGAAAAGCTTCAGAAGGAAAAGAGGTTGAAGCCAGGGAGTCGGATTTTTGAATTTAAGACTTTTTTTGCATAGAACCATTCTGAGTAACTTACTTTAGGCTATGACTGTAGGATTAGGTGGTGGGGTGAAGAAAAAGGTCACTAAAATATCTCATCAAAGTTTAATGCTGAGGAGTTGCAGGTGGGTGCTAAAAAGACCCCCAGAATGATGACTAAAGATGACAACTTTGAAACAGATGCAAATTCTTCAACAAATGTGAAGGAATACCTAGATGTCATAAATGCCAAAAAGATGTCCACTATTGGCTAGTAAACATCTGTGTCCATATTTGTCCATAATTGACAAAGGCAATTAAACTACAGACTACAGAGGGGAATGAAACTAAAGATTCTGCTTCTCAGTCCTCCTCATAATGAGGCAAGATAAAATGAGTAATAGAGGTTGGTCATCCCAAATTCAAAAAAATCCAAACTTTAAAACCCTTTTGGTTCCAAGCATTCTGGATAAGGGATATTCAATGTGTAACTACTTGAGGCTGATTTTAATAGAAGCCGAGATTTCCATCATGCCAAGCTGAGTAAGGACACGGTCTATGACATCAAAAAGCTTTCTAGATAAAACATACATACCAGGTCTGAAATCATGTCCCCACTGACTACAGCAGTGAACTTCATCCACAGCAATTCGAGTGAATCTCCTTGCTTCATAGGCTTTCTCTAGTCTTGACATAAACATTTTGCTTTTTGCAATTTTCTCTGGAGTCACATAAATCAGCTTTAACTCGGAGTTTTTATTTACCATTTCAGCATGAACCCATTTAACATGCTCCTATTAAAAGAAAAAACAGACACAATGATAGTAAAACTAAGCTGACAGACTGAAATACTAGGTGGTAAATGAAAACGTTCATTTCTCCAAAGCAATAATAGACTTCGGTTCTTCTAGGAGCAGATGTTTGGTTCATTAAAACTGAAACCATGTCCCAGTACTAAACATCATGGCAGCTGTGTAAATAGCATTCTAGTTATTTACTAACATCTACATTGTTGATGATTAAAAGAAAACTCACTTGACAAAAAAGAACAAAAAAAATGAACATGAACAGATAGTCCAATGAAGAGCATTTATTCTATAAAAGGATAATTCTAAATTGTTCATAATATATTCTAAAATGTGAGCTAGATGCAATTGTTATGGTTATAAAGGTGGGTTTTATTGATTTTAACATTATATTTATAATCCCTTTATGTATGTGAACAAAATTTATTATTTATTAACTTCTTAAATGATGCCATCAAATCTTTTAATCCCTTTATTTAAACATAAAGACCATGGGGTTTCACAAAGTATCACTCATTAAATTAAGATAATAATAAATCTTAAAAGCTAACATTTATTAGCTTCTTAGTACTCTAATACAATTCTATATAATACTTAGCACATTAGATGTCATTTTTTTCCTTCTAACCTAAAGAGGACCAAAAAAGTATAAAAACATGCCAGTGAATGGGATAGAAAGAGACAATCAAACTGCTTTCATCATCCCAGCAAAGCAGTTTTTTCTTTTTTTTTTTTTTGAGACGGAGTTTCACTCTTGTTGCCCAGGCTGGAGTGCAATGGCACGATCTCGGCTCACTGCAACCTCTGCCTCCCAGGTTCAAACAGTTCTCCTGCCTCAGCCTCCGTAGTAGCTGGGATTATAGGCATGTGCCACCACGCCTGGCTAATTTTGTATTTTTAGTAGAGATGGGGTTTCTCCATGTTGGTCAGGCTGGTCTCGAACTCCTGACCTCAGGTGATCCACCCACCTCGGCCTCCCAAAGTGTGGGATTACAGGCGTGAGCCACTGCGCCCGGCCGCAGTTTGTTAATTCCTAGATATATTCTAGGATACAGATGTTCTTTTTTTCTCTCTCCAACTTTTCAAGCAGTGGGGATATATCATGAACTTGTAATTATCTGCAACTTTCTAAACTACTTTCTATTACTATTATGTTCTTTTTCAATTTTAAGAAAGTACATTATTAGAAAGCAGTTTTCTCCACAGACTGATTTTGTTGAATGAAGGAGCAGTTATAATAGAATGACATGGAGTTTAAATACAACAAAAATATATGGGTAAACTAAACGAAGCAGGGCTTCTTAGAGGTATGGCTGACTCTAGGTCTGCACAGGAAATGCATAAAATGAACATGGATTATCTTACTGCAAAAGAAAGCAAGGAGCAGAAGCCATGGGGTTAAGAGAAAAGATTCAGGAACTAACTTAAAGAGGCTCTCACTGCCCAAGGACAGGACTATTTCAGCATTACATACATACATATTTGTATGATTCCAAAGGTGAATCACATTATATCTCAAAATGTGTAAGTTTATAGTGATACTTGGGGGAAAAAAAATACGTTAAAAATCTTGTTGACCACCTTTGGAGAATGCTAGAAAACCAACTCTTTCTGAAAACTGGTAAAGAAAGGGGGAAAAAAAAAATCAAGCATTTTCATCATGCAGAGTTAATGAGGAAGAAGTTCATTTTTGTAGAAAAAGTGTAGCTAATACGAAGAGTGACAGAATTAGGTATCACCATTTTGCACCTCCCTAATGAAATCATGGCTCTCACGGTGCCACTCAGTGGCCGCTAAAACCATTAGATGAAAAGCTGATAACCAGAGATCAGGCAGACATCACTTGAACCCACTGATGCTTAGCATCACAAAAAGATAACCAGGTACTATGTACCACTTGAGTGATACCACAGTAAGTATACTCTTGCAAAAATCAAAAAAAAAAAGTTAAAGAAAAAAGAAAAATTCCAAATACAATCAGGCTTTTAGATCTAACAGGATCCAGTTACCTATGTAACAAACCTGCACATCTTGCACATGTACCCCAGAACTGAAAAGAGAGAGAGAGAGAGAGAGGAAAAGAAAAGAAATGAAACGAAAAGAAAAGAAAAGAAAAGAAAACACCACAAGGATGCAATCAGGAAAATGTAGAAAGATACAGGACCATTAATGTGGTTTCTTCAACAAAGAATTTGCATGGGAAATACAAAAGAGATAAAGGGAACCTATGGGTATATCAACCAAATACAATACAATGCATGAATATTATCTGGGCTATATTTACAAAAAGAAAACATAAAAATGAGACAGAGAAATCCGAATTTTTCATAATTCTAAAGAACTGATATTAAAGTTTTTAGATGTGATGATGGCATAGCACTTTTCTTTAAAGTTAGAGATACATACTGAAGAATTTACAATTAAAATATAATGTCTGGAATTTGTTCTGAATAAACAAACTAAGGGGAAGGGGGTAGGGAAAACTGGAGGTATATAGACTAAAAAAAAGATTAGCCATATATTGGTAACTGTTGAAGGGGGAAATGGCTACATGGCAGTTTTTACGCTATTCTCTCTCCTTTTGAAGATTTCAGTAATATGCTTTTTTAAAAAGAATAGCTGGGAAATGCTTTATTCTACAGATGACGGTAAAAGAGTCCATCCCTAAATAGAAGAAATTCCACAAGTATAGGGTAACTTCTTAGTAATTCATATTTCATATTTAATTACACTGCATAATTAGAAATTCTCCCTTTACTATTTTAGAATAGATAATATGAAACAGGTCAGCAAATGTTTCCTGTAAAGTACCAGACAAAAATATTAGGTTTTGTGGGCTATAAGGTCTCTATCACAACTATTCCACTCTGCCATTATACTATAAAAGCAGCCACAGACAACATGTGTTTAAACAAATGAGCATGGTGGTGTTTCAATAAAACTTTATTTATGGATACTGAAACTTGAACTGCAAATAATTTTCACATTTCACAAAATACTCGTTTTAATTTTTTTTAGCCATTTAAAAATGTAAAAACTATCCTTAATTCATGGGACATACAAAAATAGACAGTGGGCCAGAACTGGCCAAGAGCAGTAGTCTGCAACTCCTGATATAAATAGTTAACAGTTTATAAGTTTATAAGCAACTCAACTGCAGGTAAAGCTCCTACTTCAGTGAATAGTTTATATTAAGAAAAAAAAAAAGCCACTGAAACATACCTTAGAACTTGAAGCATTTAACATGGTTGCTGAAATTCCTAACTGTTTTAAAACCATTAATTGGTCTTCCATAAGAGAGATCAATGGGCAAATGACGAGTGTAAAACCTAAAAGAGAAAAAAAAAAAAAACTACCTTAAACTTTACACCACCCTCAGAATCAGTTGCAAACCATTCACCTTTTTTTTTAGAGATGGAATCTCGCTCTGTTGCCCAGGCTAGAATACAGTGGTGCGATCTTGGCTCATTGCAACTTCCGCCTCCGTGGTTCAAGCAATTCTCCTCCCTCAGCCTCCCGAATAGCTAGGAGTACAGGCACCCACCGCCATGCCTGGCTAATTTCTTTTGTATTTTAGTAGAGACAGGGTTTCACTGTGTTGTCCAAGCTGGTCTCAAACTCCTGAGCTCAGGCAATCCACCCACCTTGGCCTCCCAAAGTGCTAGGATTACAGGCATGAGCTACCGCGCCCAGCCCATTCACCTTATTAACTTGTGGGCACTGCCCATTAATTCAGATTAATTTCTAATGTAGCTTTAGTAAAGCTTACTTACTTCTTACTCTCATTAATTAGATATGAATAAATGACCAAACAAGGTAACTATAAGCCAAATAAACAAACATACAACTAAACAGAACTCTATCCTTATAAAAATAAAGACAGATGTTAACATTTCAAATGTTTAATTTGCTATCATTTTAAATAATCACTACTGGTAATTTCAGTAAGGTAACATATCAGTTCAAACACTAAACAGTTTCATCAGGGAAAAATTACTACAAAGCTTTCCCAAAAATACAGTAGTGTCTATAATTAAACACGATAGTTGCATGAGCATTCTTTTACTTTTTATACAAGATTAATTTATGCTGAGTAGAAATCAGTGAACAGTTTACTGTCTGAATGAAGTTATAGTAATATGCCCCCTTCCTTATAATTGAAACTGTTTAAAGTACAAAAGCTGTTCTACAGTTAAAATCATATGGCTTTACGTTTCTGTAGTTCGTTTCTTACGACAACTTTTGGCAGAGTGCAGACGTGTTTAAAAAACATAATCAAATTAAGATCTTATTAGGAATTTTGCCCAGTCAGTTATTCTCTCTCCTATTATTTTCACTTTTCCTGACTAGCACCTACTCATTACATTTAAACATGGTCAAGTCTCTCTCATCTTGGAAAACACCCACTATGGTCTGAATGTTGGTATCCCCAAGGAAGTGATTAAGTAATGAGGGCTCTGCTTTCGTAAGTGGGATTGATGCCATTTTACAAGAAGTTGGAGTGCCCTTTCTTTGCCACCATGTGAGGGTGCAGCAAGAAGGTGCCATCTATGAGAAACACCCCATCTCTAAACACCAAAATCTATTAGCGCGTTGATCTTGGACTTCCCAGCCTCCAGAGCTGCAAGCGGTAAACTTCTATTGTTTGTTAATTAACTGATATAAAGCATTCTGTTATAGCAGCTGGAATAGACTAAGATAACACCCAATTTATGGCCCCCTCTCTTCTTCCCTTCATAGCCATTCTTTTCCAAAGAGCATCCCACACTCACCAGTTCCACTTCCTCAACTCCTACTCACTTCAAACCACTGCTATTTGGTCTCCACCCAGCCATTTCAATAAAATTGCTCTAGCTAAGGTCCTTTGTCATTAAACTCATTGAAACTTAATCCTTATCGTATTTGACATTTTGCTAACAGACATCACTATTAACCACTCCCTCATTCAAACACACCCTTCCCTAGGCTTCTAGTAACACCATACAATCCTGGTTATCCTATGTTGCTACTCTTTCTCAGCCTTGTCTGCAAGCCCTCTTTCTGTTTATCCCTAAACTCTTGGTGTTCTGGTTTCTGTTCTAGGCCTTCTTCTCTTCTTATGCTGCTCTGTAATTCATTCCAATGGCTTCAGTGCCATCTCCATACTAACAATCTCCAACTCAGACCTCTAACACCAGGCTTTAGACACAAACATCCTCCTACTCAGGACAATTACATCTGGATGTCTTAAAGGCATCATAAATTCAGCATGTCCCAAATAAATTCATCATCTTCCAATGTACCCCATTTCAGTGAAGAACCTCACCATTGTCCAAGCCTAAAATTTGAGCATCATTCTTGACTATTCTTTCTCCTTTCCCCACAGACAATAAATACCAAGTCCCACTGAATCTATCTTCCAGATGTATCTGGAATTCATCTAACTGCTAGAATTATCCTTCTAAACCATGAAATAATGAGTCTCTTACCTGTGTAAAACCCTTCAATGGCTTCCTGCTAAACTAAGGAAAAGTTTTTAAAACTAAGACTCTTTCCACGTGTCTTACCACTGACTGCCACATAGGAATTCCTCTAGGTTACTGAATACATCATAATGTGAATGTTCTCTTGCTTTTGGATCTCACACATGTTGCTTTTCTGAATGAACACCCTTCCTTCCCTGTCCCTTCTGCCTACTCACCCTTTAACTTTTAGCTTAAACACCACTCCCTCAGAACAGTTTTCCCTGACAGCCCCTAGACTAGATCTTTGTACAGTCTTAATTCCCTATTAAAACCTGTATCGCAAAATTCTTATTGCAATTGCTTACAATTACCCGTATTCTCTAAACCAGGGATCAACAAAGTAAGGGCTGGTTGCCTATTTTTGTAAATTATTTTAATGGAACACAGCTACACCCATGTGTTTACACGTTACCTGTGGCTGCTTTTGTGCTAGAATGGCAGGGTTGAAGAGTTGCCAAGGAGACCATATGGACCACAAGCCTATATTATTTACTATCTACCCTTTCAAGAAAAAGCTCGCTGACCCCTTGCTACCTCCCAATCAGTAATATCAGTAGCACCGGCGAACTTGTTAGAAATGCAGGGTCTTTGGTCTCACATAAAATCAGAATCTGCATGTAATCAAATCCTCAGGCGATTCTTATGTACACTAATGTCTGAGAAAGTGCTACTCTACACTATGAGTTCTGTGAAAACTAAGACCATGCCCATTTTGCTCACTACTGTACCTCCCAGCGCCTAGCACCGTGGCAGACACTCAATGAAGACCTGGGACTAAAATTCAGGTCTACTGATTCTTCTTCTAGAGCTGCTTCTCCTACAACATTTTTGGGGGTTTTTGCCCGTTTTATTTTCTGTTCTAGTGTTCTATAATGCTGTAGGGTGAATATGATTAACAAAATAATTTAGTATAGGGTTTTGAAAAGCTTAGAAAAGATTTTGAATGTTCAGTGCAATATGCTTTTAAATTTATGTTTCAGGAACCAGATAAAAGGATTCATCTCAGAAGTTTTAAAAATTCCCCCTTTAGGGAGAGAGGAGGGCAAGGGTTGAAAAACTACCTATCAGGTACTGTGTTGACTACTTGGACGACGGATCATTAGAAGTCCAAAGCTCAGCATCACACAATATACTCATGTAACAAACCTGCACATATACCCCGAACCTAAAATAAAAAATAAGTAAATTCCCCCTTTGAGCAAAACTTTAAATTTCTATTAATATAGAAGAAATCAAACAAAAATGCACTTGATTTTTACATATGTATGATTAGAAATTATTTTTTAAAAGAATTTAAAATGTATGATGACAAAGCACTTCTTCAACTCAAAATTAATTTTTATTAGTACACACCATCTGAACATAATGCTGGTAACTGGTAACATAAGCTCTTTCCACCTCCTGTAGGCATAACAAGAAATACCTCCTTTCCAGCCATTGTTACGTTAATAGTTTCAAGCTGAAGTGGTCTGAACTTCTGCAGTTTAAAGACATTTTGCAGAACATCTTTAACTTTACCAGACCATGGAAAATCTAGAAAAAGAAAGATAAGAATCAGACAAACATATAAGACTATTATAGAAGTTTGATAAGAATGAGACAAACATATATAAGACCTCTCATACTTATAGACCATTAAACTTTTATGATAATAATTTTGAGATTAACTCACTAGCTAAGCAAAAACAAATTAAATGATGTGTTATAAGACACAGTAGGCGTGCTGGCTCATGCCTATGCTCCCAACAGTTTTGGGAGGCCAAGGCAGGAGGATTACTTCAGCTCAAGAGTTCGAGACCAGTCTGAGCTCAAGCGATAGCAAGACTCTGTCCCTATAAAAAATTGTTAAAAGTAGCCGGGTGTGGTGCTGTGCACCTGTAGTCCCACTTACTAGGGAGGCTGAGGAGGGAGGATTGCTTGAGGCTGGGACTTTGAGGCTGCAGTGAGTTGTGGTTGTGCCACTGTACTCCAGCCTGGGGAACAAAGCCAGACCCTATCTCAAAAAAAAAAAAAAAAAGTAATGAATGTAAAAATTTGCCAGTTGAGAATTAACGCACACAAGAGACGAAGGTGTTTGATCAGGTATTTGAAAAATAGTCTCAATGTTGATCAGAGAATTCACAGCATCATCAAATACTCAAATATCAGGAATAAAGTGAACAATTATCTGGAATTTTTGGTGAAAATATCTTGTTTAGACGTGAATCACTGAAAAGCAACATCCACAAAAACCACAATTCCTTCAAGAGTTATTCTATTATAACTATCCTATTATAGTATCCTATTTATAATTGATAAACATGATGTTGGATAAGATCTTGGATCATGAAAGGTTTGTTCACTAGGGCAGGAAAATGATCTAAACTTTGGCAAGGAGTTTGAATTTTTTTTTTTGTTTGTTAATGTAGGTAAAGTAAGTAACTCATTTTCTAAGCATGATCAATGTTGCTAGAACAATAATTGGAAAAAAATATCTGAATAATAAAAGCTTAATTTAAAGACTACAGAACATAGGGAAAGAATGATCCACCTGCAAGTTTTTCATTCCACTGGAGAAAGGGCCAGTTTCACCTCTAAGCCTACTGGAAAGCACTGACCCAGCAAGAATTCATTCTAGCTTTTTAAAAAATGAGAAGAAACAAAACTAGCAAAAACAAAAGTTAACCTTCTTTATTCCAAGCAGCAGGTGAAGAATCATGTTCGTTGCTTGCCCCGGCATCAGAATCCTCCAAACACTGCTTTATTTTCTTTGTTAGGACTTTTTTTTTCTGAATAAGCTCTTGTTGCCTTTCCGTTAGTTCTTGAATTTGAATTTCTACTGCATGTAGCTCGCTGGTTATAGAATCCAGTTCCTCAGTCAGAGCTATGGGAGGCAGCGGGGGATACAATGATTAGACAGAGTAAATTACAACTTTAGGTTTCCAGATTGATTTTTGGGTGTTCCCCACCATATCAATTACAGATGAACTTGAAGTAGGATAGCAGAATGGTTAAGAGCATGTTTTTGAGTCATACAGACCTGAGTTAAATCTCAGGTCTTCCTTTTACCTGCTGAGTGACCTCAGGCAAGATGCCTACCTGCATCCCCATTTCCCTTCCTGTAAAATAAGGATAACATCTAACTTTCATCGTATTTTTATAAAGAGCTAGTGAGATAATATATTAAGAGTTCTAGACACAGTACCTGGTACACAGTCAAATATTTAATACATGATAATTTTTTTATTATGTTGTAGAGAAGTGGTCTAACAATCTCCTAAGTCATTTAAGTAAAACAGACTTTGAAGGAAAAGGAGGCTAATTCCCTAATTACTTTGCTAGTACTTTGTTGAAGGCATTCCTATTTGGGCTCATTTGATGGTTGATAAAGAGTTGGTAATTATAAACAAGAGGATGTAGTAAGTAAGAGAAATCAAGTGTAGTATTCGAATTGGCATTTTATCTCCTTTGTAACTAATTTATAAAGAAACCTCAGGGTATGATTCTAATCAATCTAAGTATTAAAGTCAAAAAGTGAGATGTTTTTTGATACCACATCAATGGAAGCTAGAAAAATCTTAAGACGCTCCTGGTGCGTTCTCATATACCTGCCTGTATTAATCAGTATACAGGTTTAATGTGTCCCTTCATGAGATAAAATTTATGGTTGTGATTTAAAATAGGATGTTGGGGTGCCTTTTCATTGTACCAATTGCCATTATCCCTTGTATCAACCCTTCCCTACATGACTTTGGGTTAAGTTTGGCCACAAGTGAACTCTGCATGAGATTTAGAAGGCAGAAATAAAGCAGCAGCCAGTTTTACATTGGGATGGTTGGCCTAAGGCCAGGTGCTTCTGCAACTCACTCAGGATATTAGCAATTTGCTACCTCACTTTGTTGATGTGGGGCAGAAACCAGCTCCCCCAGCTCCTGCTAAATCTTCTCAGTGGAGCAACTTGGCCCACAGCTTCTTTGGCTTCTTGGTCATGTTGCTGAGCAACCCTCTGTGACAAGAACACTAGCTTTTCAGCAGGACACCAGCATCCTAACTTTGTCCTCATGAGTTTCAACTTATCCTTGCAGCTTCCAGCTCATCCATACCCTCCCACACTTCACACCCATCTTCCTTTCTCACTGCTGGTACTGCTGACTTCAGGACCAGAAGCTGACTCAGGGATAGCCGCTTAACCAGCTCCCATGATCACATAAGGTTTAATCCCCATAATAAAACTTACAGCACTCATAATGGTTCGGCATATCTGATTGAACCCTAACCAATACAGAATTTTGATACACAACAACAGAAACTTAACAGGTTCTCTGAATTGCTTCTGGGCCACATAGAATTGGTTTTCTGATCTGATTAGATTTCAAGGCATTAACAACCCTGTTTCCACTGATAAAGGGAACATAATTGTTCTATGTCACCATGCAGTAAAAAAGTTATTTAAATCATCATCCATAGACACCAGTAGATAAATACTAGAGAAGGCAAGGCTGTGGGTGACAAAGTGTTTGCTGTTACAGACGTTTTGGTGAGAATAATGGGGTTGACTGGTTGCTTCTAAGTGTGCGAAGAACTCAGGGGAAAAATGTAGGATCTGCATTAAGGGGCCTCAAAGCTTCTATGACTGTCCTTAAAAAAACCGTATCCCCTATAGGTACAGGGCCAATATTTTGGAAAAAGAGCTGTAAGTCTAAATCCTGCAGATGGCTGAATTTCAGTACAAACTGAATTATCAACCTTGCAGGGACTCTTACTATAAAGTCAGCACACTGGCTGGGAAGGAGACTCTGAAATTTGGAGGGGAACATAAGGGCAGACTCCAATGAAGGAGGTTACCTTAAACCACTAAATTATGCCAAGTCTCTTCTACCCTGCCTCCCCCTTCTGAAACAATGTCCTTCTAACTGAAGTCCCCACAATGGTCCTCGTTGCCTTGTATGGGACTGCTAATCCTCCTAAGAATCAGCCTCTACCATCTTTCAGTGCTTTAAGATCCAGGAAGTCCTAGAGGATAAAACACAAAGATGTAACCTGTCGAAAGACATGATATGCACCAAAAGAGCTGCATGTGCCAAAACATATCAACAGAAACTGTGTTCATCCATTTTGCATTGATATAAAGGCATATCCGAGGCTGGGTAATTTATATAAGAAAATAAGTTTGTTTTCCTTATGGTTCTGTAGGCTATACAAGGAGCATAGTGCTGGCATCTGCTTCTTGTGAGGACCTCAGGAAGCTTTCCAATCATGACAGAAGGCAAAGCGGGGCAGGTATGTCACACAGTGGGAGATGGAGCAAGAGAGAGAGGAGGCAGTGCTAGCCTCCTTTAAACAACCAGCTCTCACGTGAACTAACAGAGCAAGAACTCACTCATTACCATGGGGAGGGCACCAAGCCATTCATGAGGGATCCTGCTCCATGACCCAAACACCTCCCACTAGGCCCACCTCCAACACTGGAGGTCACATTTCAACATGAGACTAGGAGGAGACACATATCCAAACTGCATCAGAAACCTAGAGAATGTATATGGGAATAGATCATAAAGTACTGAAACAGGGTTTATGGAATACAATGTTGAATGAAGCTAAGCTTATTGATATGGGCTCACTAAGAAATTCTGGATTTAATGTTCTACATAGTGGCCAGGAGTGGCTGTAGTAATTTGCTTGGCTCATTGCCTGAAACCTGGCCTCAAAGATGAGTGTCAGAAAACTGGGATGGAATAAAACAGGTGTAGCGTCCAGTGAGGCTGGACTTCTGGAACTTCCTGGGTATGCTCTAAAGGAAGGTATTCAGAGGCTTAGAGAGATAGCAGTGCCAGAGTGGATGATCAAATGGATTGATCATCCACTCCCTTGCTGCCCCCAGAAGAATCCAGAGTCTCCTTTCACCAAGACGGTGAAAAATACAGTCACGAGGGGAGCCCCAGCATCAGCGGAGCTCTTCAGGGACGCTGGGGCTCCCCTGGCTGTTCTCTATAAGCTAGGAATGACACTGGGAAATACCATCTTCCAAGGAGACTACCTGATTCAACGACAATGATGGATTCCAAGGTATGGGGGCTGAACAGCGGCAACTTATTTATGACCAAAAATAAAGTGGATGGGGTTGCCATGAAGGGCAACAGAGCTGAGGCAGCAATCAGAATAGTCTGACCCACACGATCTTGGATTGGCTAGTTGACTGTGATGTCCCTGAAATGGACTTGCTTTGTATATGTAGAATAAAAAGCTCTGATTCTGGTAAACAGAACCAGAAACACCGCAACACAGCGACCATCCTTCAACCAATTTCCAGAATTGAACCAACTTATAGAACCAGAGGCCCTTGAATAAGGCAGAGGTTGGAACCTCTTGGGGAAGGACTCTACCACACAACTAAAAATATATGTAATGAATCTTCCTACAAGTCTTCACTAGAGAAGTTTATTAGGGTAACTGTGCATTAGAAAAAGGGAAATCACTTCTCAGAAACTCTTGGACATTAGCTGTGAACTGATGCTAATTCTTAGAAAACCAAAATGCCACAGTAATCCACCAGTCAGAGTAAAAACTCGACTTAAGTGAGGTAATCAATGCAGTTTTGGTTGCCAGAGATTTAAAAGGTAGAAATAAAGCAATAGCCATATTTTCTGTATTTAAGAAAGTCAGTGTAAGGGCAGGCTGGTGATCTCATTGGCATGGGGGAGGAGCAGGCTCAAGTCCAGCAGCTGCTAGTGATATACAGCAGAACTTCTAATCTGCTATGTGATTATTTCCTCAGTTCCAGAATGTATACCGAGAACAGATATATTCAGCAAGTGGCAGAATCCACACATTGGTCTCCTGGCCCATAATTAAGGATTATCATTATAGGAAAGGTCAAGTGGAAGCCAGCAAAACTGCCTTTACCAACCAATACAGCAAACCAAAAATATTACTGCCTACATCAAGGGCTTGAAAGATGTATGGATAATGATGACTTCCACATTGCATTCAGCTCACCTATATGGTGTATGCAGAAGACAATGGATTCTGGAGATTGAGAGTGAATTATGGCAAAATTAATAAGGCTGTGGCTCCAAAAGCAGCCACTGTTCCTGCTGTAATTTCATTAATGAGACAGAACACATACCCTGGCATCTGGCTTCAGCTATTAATCTGTTGAATGTTTTATTCTCCATACCTATGTACCTTTTATTACAGCAGAGGGGAATAGTATAGCACAGTAAAAGCAGTTTGCTGAGCCAGCAATGTATCTTTACTCTCCCACCTCAGAGCTGTATCTACGCTCTAGCCCTAATCTAGTCTGCAGGGATCCTGCTTGCCTTTTCATTTCACTAGACATTACACTCGCTCTCTGCATTGATGATATCATGCTTGCCTGACCTGCTGAGCAAGAAGCAGCAGTAGCAGCTACTACAGACAAATTGCTAAGAGAGACTCTTGCCAGAGGATATAAGATAAATCCCATAAAAATTCAGAGGCCTGAATTTTTCTCACCTTGGTGAGAGTCAAAGGGTATGGGGCATGTTGAGCTATTTCTTCTAAAGTGAAGGCTAAGTTTCGACATCTGGCCCCTCCTATTACTAAGAGAGCGGCACAGAGCCTAATGGACTACTTGGATTTGGGAGGCAACATACACCTAATTTACCAAGTAACCCCAGAACTTGCCTGTTTGGAGTAGGACCTCGAACAAGAGGTAATGCCATGATACAATCTTCTCTTACCATTGAGCCATATGACCCAACAGATTTGATGGTGCTGTAAGTTTGTGATGAATGGGGGTGTTATATGACACCTTTGGCCTATAGATGAGTCACAACAAAGATAATTAGGATTTTGGAGCAAAACTTAGAGAACTCTTACCCTTTTGGAAACAATTTCTGAGTTGCTCCTGGGTCTTACAAGAGACTAAGTGACTATGTGACCCGTGCTGCCTATCATCAACCAGGTATCACCTGACTGATCAATTCATAAGGCAGACCTCCATCATCACAATGGAGCTGGTATATGCTAAAGGGAGCAGGTTCTAAGTGAAGGCATGAACAAGAAGTCTGAATGCCCATGCACCATGCTCCTCTTTGCCTCCTCCTCCTCAACCTGCACCTATGACCTCATGGCGGGATCCCCTGTAACTAAGGAAGAAACAAAATGCAGGCCTAATTTATAAAAGATTCTGCATGATATATTGTCACCACCTGAAAGTGAACAATTAAAGCACTCTAGCGTCTCTCCAGAGCGGCCCTGAAAAACATTGGAGATGGCAAATCCTCCCCGTCAGCAGTAAGCAGTGCACATAGTTATTCACTTTGCCAGAGGAATACATCCACAGTATCATAGGCAATGGTTAATGATTAGCAGGACGGTTAGCAACCTGGAAGGCAGCAAATAGGAAAACTGGTGGCAGTGAGGTCTGAGAAAGAGATGTATGTATAGACCTCTCTGAATGGTCAGTGTGAAGGTATTTGAGTCCCATATTAATACTCACTAAAAACAACCTCCACAAAGGATAATCATAATTAATCAGGTAGACCAGATCCCCTGGACATGGACCACACCTTTCCTTGCACAACGAAGTCAGGATCAAAGTGCCTTCTGCAACATGGACTGCCACTCACAAAGACCCACCTGACTACATCCATAGCTAAGTGCCCAACCTGCAAACAGCTCATATCAACCTTGAGTTCCAATGGAGGCACCATTCTCTGTGGGGACAGTCAGATGCTTGATGGCAAAGTGACTGCATTGGAACCGTCTATAATGAAAGGCAGCACTTTGTTCTCACTGACACAGATGCTTACTCTGGATATGACTTTACCATCCCTGCCTGCAGTGCTCTATCATGTCCACCATCCATGAATTCAGGGAATTCCTACTGACTGTCATCGTATTCCCCACCAAATTACTTCTGACCAAAGAACTCATTTATAGCAAACGAAGCACAACAGAAGGCTCATGTTTAAGAAATTAACTGGTCTAACTATGTTCCCCAACACCCTGAAGCAGCTGGCCTGAAGAAATAATGGAGTGGCATTTTGCAGACTCAATTATGCTGCCGGCTGGTTATCAGCACTTTAAAGACTGGACTAGTAGCCTCCAGGATATGGCATGCTATACATGAGTGAATAGTGCTGTTTCTCCCATTACCACAATTCACGGGAATCAGGGGTGGAAATGGGAGTGGAGCCTTACCCTTAGTGATTCACTAGTGACATTTTTGCTTCCCATCCTTGAAGCATCGGACTCTTGCTGGCCTAGAGGTCTTAGTTACCAAGACAGAAATGCTCGTACCAGGGGAAAAAACAGTAGCTCCATTAAACTGGAAGTTGACTGCTACTTGGCCACTTTGGGTTCCTCATGCCAACAAATGAACAGGCAAAGAAGGGGATTACTGTATTGGCTGGGGTAAGTGATCCTGACTACTAAGGGGAAATCAGACAGCTGCCACACTACAGGGATAAGGAGGAGTATGTCTGGAAAGCAAAAGATCCTCTAGGGCACCTCTCAGTATTCCCTTATCTTGTGATTAAAATTAATTGAAAACTATAATAACTAAATATAGGAAACTACTAAGGCAAGTAGTCCCCACCAAGCAAAGACCCATTATCAACTGAGAACCAAGGAATATGGAATGGGGAGTTGAAGAAGGCAGTTGTAAAGTACAAGCTATGACCACAGGACCAATTGAAAAACAAGAACTCTAAAAGCTGTAAGCCATTCTTCCTTTTTAACATTTGTATCTAAACCAAGTTGGGGTTTTTCCTTTTATTTGGTCCTTCTCCGATACATTACAGTATTACCAAGGAGAACATGATTCAGCAAGAAGAGAAATGAGCATCACCCAAAGACAAATAAAGATAATTTGTACCTGCTCTTTTGGGGAAGGAGTCAGTATATACTCAGCTGTAAGGGAAATAGGCAAAAGAATGATTCTGCTATTGCCTTTATTTTGGACACAAATAAGGTAAAAATTAGACACCAAAGGACAAATGTTGTATGACTCCATTTATATGAGGTACCTAAAATAGTCAAGAAACAGAAAGTAGAATAGTGGCTATCAGGGATTAGGAGAAGAGAAGTAATGGAAAGTTATGAATTAATGAGTATAGAATTTTAGTTTGCATAGATGAAAATGGCCTGGAGATGGATAGTGTTGATGGTTGCCCAACAATCTAAATGCATTTAATGCCAATGAATTATTCACTTAATAATAGTTAGCATGGCAAAATTTGTAATGTATATTTTACCTAAATAAAAAAGCTGAAAAAAATCATTTCTATAATCAGAATTTTTAAAACAAACTTTTTTTTTCAAATATCATACAAATAGAAATAGAACAGAAGAAGCAAGAAAATGTAATCATTGCTACTAACCTGAAACGGACGCCATTCTTTTTCTTTCCAAATTTGTTTCTAAAATAATCCAAATTTCTTTCTAAAAATAAAAGCACAACAGTGACAACAAGTTTTTAAACACAGTACTATTAATGATGTTCACTCAACAGTAATCTGTCATTCCTAAGCATGGAAAATGTTAGAAAGTAAATTATATACTGCAGTGACTTTTCAAATAAGAACCACATGGTTCTTTCAACACTAATTTTTTATGGAAAACTCTCTATATTTCAGCTTAATAACTCACAACACTCAGAACAACTAACTCTCTAGATTTAAAAGAAGTGTCCAAAGTCACATAAACGCATACATGACAAATACAGTAGCAATAACACTTAGCAAACATCCACCAGATACAAAGTGATGTAACAAAAAACAGCAAATATTCAACAGTTCTAGCACCAATTGCTATGTGACTAAATTACTGTCACACAAAGTTACACATGCTGTTCCTCTAAGCCTCTTTCCCTACTTGTAAAACTGGGAGGACTGCAATCTTATAAATAAATTGGATAGATTCAAGTGTACCAGATTAAGCAAAATACATCAACATAAATAATAAAATGAATCATCTAACATTTTATTGAGCACTTGCTTTAAAGAATTACAATATAAGTTCAATCTTAAAAGAGAAATTGGTATTCTATAGAAAAGCTAGATTTTAAAAGGAGAGAACACAACAAGGTTAGAGGTGGGGGAGGGGAAAATGGTTTGTATTAATGAACTCTAAATATCTATGAATGACTAAAACCTACGCATGCATATAGACAAGTGGAAAGTGGGGCTTGAGAGTAGAAACTTTAAATTCCCCATAATCCTAAAAACACCCCTTCTATCTCTCTAATATTAAGCACTTTCAAAAACTAAGATGCTCTCCAAAAGTCACTTCTGCAACACCTATCCTTAGACTGCTGACATTATGCCCTTTCTACACAGAATTCTGAAGCCACCACTAGGCTGGAAAGATAGGCTGACTCTTTTTTGCCTTGCTAAAGAATGTGGAATAACCACACCATTAAAAGAAGGCTAAATAGGAGAGTAAACCAAGGACTTCTAATTCTTTATACAAACATCTCTTCACGTAATGAAAATGTAACATTCCTTCCATAGACTGTAAGGTCTTTCAGCAGGGCTGGGGTTCAATCTCTTCACCTTTGTATCCGCACAGCCCAGCAAAATGCCTTGATATAGTGAGGGCTCAGGTTTGCTAAGGCAGCAGGAGCTGTTTCTACCCTTATGAAAAAACACAGTCTATATATCCAATTTCCCCCCACGATTTTAAATGACTCCTTTGATTATGCCGTTAAAAGACTGCTCCTTCCCAAAATGATGTGATTTGTTAGCAAAAGATAGCTCAACATAAAATGTATCCAGAAATTGAACGACAGCGGGTCTGTCACTCAGAAGTGTAAGCTAGGCATCCACAGGAAAAATGTTACAGGGTGACAGCCAGTCATCAATGTTGGAGGAAACGCCACTGAGGTACCATAGGCTAAATCCTCTCTCTCCCCGCCACCTGCATTTAGAGGCAATAGTAATTGAATATTAATAACGCCCTTCCGCTGCTGTGAAGCAGAGGATGGAAGAAGCATCCCCAGTAGTATTTACCAACAAATGGCAGCTGCTAATAAACAGGCTTCGGTGGCCAAGCCTCCTGCATGGAAAAGAGTGGGGAGATCAAAAGACCGGTCAGCAGGCGAACGTGCCCCTAAAGGCCCGAGTTCTCGGAGCAGAGCAGTGATTAACGTTGCGGTTTCTCCTCCGCCACTGTGTGGGCGAAAGGAAGTGACCCGCTACAGACCGGCCTCGCCCTCCAGCAGGAAAGGGAAGGATCAAACAAGAAACGCACACCCTTGACCCTTCAAAGCTGTAACAGTAGTTATCCCAGAGCCCCTCCCCACTGAGGAGCCCAGTCTGACTCTCCGGTGTCCGGCTCTCCTGTGTCCGACTCTACGATCTCCGACTCTCGGATCTCCGACTTCAAAGCACCCAGGCCTGGAGCCGATCTTCCCTCTGCTCGCGAGTAAAATCTTCCCGCCACCCAGCTGAGAGCATCCACCCTTCCGGGTCGGTTCGTTCAGCCAATCACAAATAACACCCTTCTCTAATTGTTCAAGGGGTGTGGTCACCATGAGCGTCACCGAACAACATTACGATTTATTGGTTGAGATTGGAAGCAGGTTTCGCCAATAGGAAGCGGTCTTAAAGCGGCAGTGAGGGTGTCTGCGTGTTTCCGGAAGACGTGGCGGCTCTCGCCTGGGCTGTTTCCCGGCTTCATTTCTCCCTACTCAGCTTCCCACACTGGGCTTTCCGAGGTGCTGTCGCCGCTGTCCCCAACACTGCAGCCATGATCTCCTTAACGGACACGCAGAGTAAGCACCTGCTCCGGGGTCCCCGCCTCGAGCCGTGCACACCCATCACCCCGCTGGGTCTTGCCCCTCCACCGGGTCAATGAATGAAGCTCCGGGTTGGGGGCGGCGGCCTAAGAGACAGAGCTAGGGCTGCTGGGACCCTAAGGGGGTGCCTTGGGGATGCCGGGGTAGAGTTGCAGTGGCGGACCTGACCTGGGAGAAGAGTCTGTGGGGCAGGGTGGGACGCCGTAGCTGGGGAGGGGAGCTTTAGCCGAGTCTGTCTCATTTCAGGGTCGCGATGATCTCCTCATCCCCAGTGAGATAGGCGCTTTGTTCTAGGGGCTCGCCACAAGAGAAAGTTTGCGTGGTGCCCACGGCCCACTCTTGGGATCGTTTATGCGCATGACACACTTCGGGTCCTCTACAAGTCCCTGGCTGGCTGGTTATTTGGGAGGCGGTATTTTAAATGTCACCTACAGTAGGCTCTTTTTGAAAATGTGCTTACGCTTAAATGTGGCATTCTGAATATTCGCTTTTTGCCAGTACTATAAGCAACCTCTTAGAAATCTCTTGAAACATTCACTTTTCTACCTGCTAAAGTTTCAAGCAGTAGAGAAAAGCCACTTTGTGTTCTATTAAAGGATGTATTTCGTTGGTATTGTATATTGTGCTTTGTGGCATGTTTTGTTATTTTAGCATCACTCTCTGCCTGCCACAGAGTTCTCCAGGCCTATTTCATCTCTAAAGCTAGCATTGATATCGGTTTCCTTTTCTTTCATTATAATATTTCCACTTTCCTACTGCTTTTAGTTAATATTAATAATTTTTGTATTTATGTCTGCCCAAGCTCTATGCCTCATCTTTTGATGGTAGTAAGAGTCTCTTTTTATCTCACTTTGCTTAATCTGCCACGCCTTTCATTTCATTCCAGTTAACTGAGATTTTCAAGATTTTAAGACTTACACAGTGTATTGAAGTAAAAAATAGAAGTTTATTTAAAATGCCCTTCCCTCCTGAGGCTGGACTACAGCTGCTCCTTGGGGCCACCTGCCCCGAGGTTGCCACCCACTTTGGTCCATTGACCTGGCCTGTTCTGATCAAAGAAAATAAAAATGTAGTCTTAAGCGGGTAGGAATCTGGTGTAATAATAGTTATTGGAAATTACATAAAGGTATTTTGTTTCAGTTTACCATGTGCTTTCATGTGAATCATTATGCATAATTCTTACAAGACCCCTGTAAGGCAAACAGAAGCATGCCCCTTTCATAAGTTAAATGAGGCACAAAAGAAATTCAGTGCATGGTCATAAAAAAAGTGACAGAAACAAAACTTGATCCCAGGTGTGCTGGCTCAGAAACCTTTTGCACTGTACCCCACTATCACCTAAGAAGACTTGATATAAACTTTATTTGAGATCGGAGAATAACCTGTGCATAGAAATTATATTTTTGAAGACGTAATGTAGTAATGAGTGCCTGCTTTACATCCTTGCAAAAACAAGAGGGTGGTGTTGGACTGTGGGCATTCTCCCTGAGAAACATTCTCCTCACTTCATTAATTTTGTGAGAGCAATGAAACTTTTCTCTTTGCTGTTCACTTGTCACATGTTTTAGGTGAAACAGTGGATTGGAACATAAAACGATTAGTGAACCAAATGCATTTTGGATTTCAAATTGTGTTTATGTGTGAGTGTGTTTAACTGCAGGGATTGGCCATCATTCAAGTGATTTGTCAGGATTATTCTGGGATTTTGGTTTTTAGAGAGAGTGACCAAGCACCGATCAGAGTAGAATAAATGGAAATTCATGATTATTTTAAGGGATTCTAGGACTTTCCTCATCGCCTTCCCACCCGGCCCCAAAAAAAGGCAAGACTTATTCAGAGGGACGGAGGAGGGGCATGCTGCCTCTGAATCTTCATTTCTTCACATTGTCTAAAAGTCTAGTGTGATAATTGCGTTCTCCAGTACAGTTAATGTTCAATTGAATTATTTCTTGACTTCTGTTTTTCAAAGGGCATAGTAAGAAAGACAATGCTGCTTTTAAAAAATTGTGAATAAGATATCAAAATGCTAACAGTCTTTGCCATTAGGTAATGCATGTCTTTGCTTATAACATTTCTGCAGTATGCTCCTTATGTTAGACAGATTCGTTTTATTAAATTGTTTTTCTATTTTTTTAAACTTGTGGGTAGTTTTTTAAACGTGGGAGGAGTGAAGGAAGATAAGTTTTACTGGAAATGATTCTGGTGGGAAGAAGGCAGCTCTGTGCAGGGCTTTTGATAGCCAGAGGGCTTATGAATGCATAAGGATAGGGAAAAGGGGGATCCTGGAGGTGAGAAAAAGGCATGAGGCCAATTTGAGACTTTTGACCGGTGTGGATCAGGAGCTACTTGGCAATGTCATTGCCAGTGCCAGTTGTGGCAAAGATGTTTTGGGCAATGTCTCCTGGACTGTACTGGATAAAGTAGTGGAATATTTTGGTTCCCATGTTGTAGTTGTAGGACCATTGTCTGTGGAGTGAAAAGACTGGTTGAATGCTGACTCCACAGACTGTTGTACCTGCCTCCATACCACCAGCACCCACACACACATTTTTGCTGCTTCTGTGATCAAGAACAAATTAACTTAATACCTCTAGGTCCACGGTTGCACATATGAACCATAGGACTAGTGCTACTTTTAACCTCACAATTTTGTTAAAGAAATTATAAAATTTTTGTATAAACACTTCATGACATGGTAAACCATACTCAGAGATTGTCCTTTTTCACTGCACTTAATTTTTAATAGTTCTACTTGGCTATGTTAGATAACAAGCTAATATTAAACTTGAATCTCCTAAAAGACGCGCCCTCCAGACGTTCAGTATACTCCAGTGTCCTTGAGTTTCATGTAACCAAACACCTTTAACCTAAAAACTAAACATTCTTTGGGAAGAACTATGGCATTAATGGTTAAGCACATGAGCTTTGGATTCAAAAGACCTTGGTTCAAATGCTTCATTAGAAGCATGGCTTTGGGCAAGTTAAGTCAACTCTCTAAACTTCATTTTCCTCCATCTTTGAAAAGATGTAATTATACCTGCATTCTAGTAGCACTAGAATTATTAAGTTTTATAAGGTATGTGAAGCACTTCATAAGGCCTAATTCGTGGTAAATTCTCAGTACATAGTAGGTGTCTTTCCATATACTTTCCTTTCTAAAAATATCTCACAATGTTTATGTAATCATCAAGGTTACTTGTGAAAAGATAGAAATTAGTCATATTCAACCAACAAAGCTGCCGATGTTTAATCCTAACTACTAAATAGTTACTTAATAGAATTTTACTCGCTCTTTTGTCCATATTTTCACCTATGAAATTATGTCCACTATCCAAACAGCTAATTTGGTAAATGCTCTTAAGGCATTTGATCATGAAAGTATCAACCTCAAATTTTCATAGGAATGTGTGTTGAATACGCTTTACTGGTGTATTAATAGACCAGGTACCTGAATTATTTTAGACTAACTTTGGGAACAAAAGGTGTCTGGAATGGAAGACACTAGTTATCAGGAAATTGAGCAGGTGGGGAATGTAGAAAAAGCTTAAATTGATACAAGTTTTCAAATTATCAGAACATTTTATCTGACTTAAGATTTTTCAAAGTAGCTGTGACCTAGATTTTAGCTTTCTGGAGCTGAGGCAAAAAAGTTAAGCAGTAGATCAGAAATCAGTGATAGGGTATTTTAAATTGTGCTTCTAAAAATACAATGGCTTCTACTGTGACTCATCTGTATGCAGATTGTGCTTCTAGCTAAACTATGGATTAGTGACTATTTTCTAAAATAAAAACTAAAATGATCAAGGAGGTAACTTAGTGAATTGCGCTTTATAACATTAATAGAAGAGTACATCTGTCACCTTAGACATGAGACTTTTCATATTAAAAACATAAGACCTAGGGAATGCACAGTCAATAAAAGTATTAATTTGATATGCAAGATAAACATAGACTTTAAAGTTTGCACCTCGTCTACCACTATATATTCAGTACCTGGAACAGTTCCTTGCATCTGGCAGTTGATCAACAATTCTTTGTTTTTTAATGAAACACTAAAAACCTAGAATATTAATATTAGGTAAAACAGGATTCTTTGAAACTTTGGAGAGGTGATTTTAGGACTCTAGACCAAATATGTAAGTGGATTTGTAGTTTGCGTAAATGTGTAGATAAGTCCATAATAAGTAATCAAGAAATTAAAAGTGACGCCTGACCTTGTGAAAATTTGATTTTGAGAAGACTGCTACCATGATTTTCAAAATATTTCTTGTTGCCATTGTGACAAGCAGTGTATAATTGACTAAAGGATATTGTACTGACCTAGTGTAACATTTCTAATGGAATAAAGAAGGAATTAATTTTAAGGAGAGTAAGAAGGAACTGTAGATATTGTGCATATAAATAATAATTATAGAATGTGAAAGGAGATAAGTAATTAAAGGAAACCTATATATTTATGTCTGATGTGACAGAGCTTCTTAGGAGGAAGAAAACAAATTATATACATACAAAACCAAAGGTTTAGAATCCTGATTTATCTTTTTTTATTATAGCTATGTCTGAGAAATGCTATCTCCCATATAAGGATTAGAAATTTTCATTCATGTTTTAAATTTTGAAATAATTTGCTGATAATTAGTTATAGAGCTAAATAAATGTCATTATGAAGTTAACCTGCAATGTTGAGTACCTGTTTTCTTATATCTGTGAAAGGAAAACTGGAAAGTTTTCTTAGTTTACAGGGATGTTAATGTGAGTTTAATTTTTCTCTGCCCTTAACCATATAACTTATATTGCAGAAATTGGAATGGGATTAACAGGATTTGGAGTGTTTTTCCTGTTCTTTGGAATGATTCTCTTTTTTGACAAAGCACTACTGGCTATTGGAAATGTGAGTTTTTAAATACATATTTTAACTAAATTTATAAGGAAATTTTACCTACAAATGAATTATTACCTGCTATTAAATTTGGGGAAAATAATTGACTATTACTCATAAGTAATTCCTGTTACATTCTCTATTTCCATCAGGAATGAAACCTGTCAGCTTTCTGTTTAAATAAAAGGTAAACACTTAATGAGGTTTTCTAATTCCATAACTACTCTGTTAAGTGTTTGTCATGAGATTTACAATACATTAAATGAAGGCTGCCTCTAAATAGGAGTTCAAAATAGATGACTTGATAGTCTCATGTCTTGATAAATTCGCTAAAGTATTTTTACTTTAAACATCCAAGATTTTGCATTTGATTCAGCTGCATAAGATAGATTTTTTTTAACCTTTTAAAAGATATATCTCTATGTTAATGGTTGACTTGCTTAGAAAGGGATCTATGTTGTTTATTTGGAATGTGTACTATGCTATTCATGTGTGGAGGTTATGATCCGGAAATAAATAATAACCCTTCTAAGGCAGTGAAGACACTGTATATATATATATATATACACACACACACACACACACACACACATATATATATTTGGGCTTTTAATTGGAAATGGGAAAAGATAAAGGATAGCAAAATTGTTCAAAATTGATGTCTTAATAAATGATAATAGCATTGGTATCCTAGAATATGAAGCTTAACCATTAGGCTTAATATATATTTGTGTGAAATAGTTTTCAATAAAGAATGTTAATAGAGAGGGCAAGTATTTGGAAAGAAAACCTGGAGAAAGCAAGCTCTTAATACATCACCATTTCTTGTCCACAGAATACATTCAAAATATTTGAAAACACATGGTTGTATTTTTATTTCTGCTGCCACCAGATATTCTAGAATTTATAAAACTAGAATCTTCTTGGCTTCACGTTGTTTCTTCTGCTATCAACTTAGCCATGTCAATATTTCTCCCATCCATAGAAACTCCTGTAGCCTATGATGAATATTTCAGAACCAAGAGGAATACCCTTGGGTGACATATTTATGGGCAGCTTTCCTCTTTATGCCTTGCCAACTCATCTGCTTGACTAAGCCTTCCTCATCCAGCTAAAACTAGGAAAACTACTGCAGACACAGATGCCCCTTGGTAACGTCTAATCTTTCTTTGTTTCTCTTTTTCTCCATTTAATCAAGATAGAAGAGGAATGAGACAAGTGGAACAAAACTACAACTTTAACATGCATAACCTCCTCCTTGGTTCTGCTTCTTGGTTGTACATTACAGTTCTGTCTGGCCAGTTGCCCACATTAAAAGCCAAACAAATGTGCTTCTTTTTTTATATTTAGCTTTGACTTTACTTTTAAAATTTATGCAATGTGTTTAACTACCTTTTCCGTGTTGTATTTTTTTTTCTCTTTTAGGTTTTATTTGTAGCCGGCTTGGCTTTTGTAATTGGTTTAGAAAGAACATTCAGATTCTTCTTCCAAAAACATAAAATGAAAGCTACAGGATTTTTTCTGGGTGGTGTATTTGTAGTCCTTATTGGTTGGCCTTTGATAGGCATGATCTTCGAAATTTATGGATTTTTTCTCTTGTTCAGGTAAGGTATATTATTGTCTCTTTCAGTAAACCAGTGTGTCAGATAGTTAGTACAGAAACTCAGATATTTACATCACTTGGAGTAAGATGATAATCATTTCCTTAATTTTATCTAAGTTGAATCTTTTATTATAGTTTTAGATGAAACAACTATAAAAATGTTTATCAAATATAAATGATTGCCTAAGTAATGGTATAAATTATATTGTATTGTCAGCACAATAAAGTTCATTTTATTGGCATTTTAAGGCACCATCTTTATGTTTGATATTTGTATCAACTAAATAGTGGTTGGTGCTAGGTAGGTAGGTAGGTAGATAGATCAAGCCAGCGTTTTAGTGTGTAGAATCTTATACTTCATAGTTGCTACTACTTGATCCAAATTTATTTAGCACATATACATATTAGAAGATTGTTTACCAAATACACCACTATGGGAGATGTTGATCAGGTAATATTTTGTAAATGCCAATTAGCAGGTAAGCAATAGTATGTGTATCTGTCTATGTGAAAATAACTTTGGCCGGGTATGGTAGCTCACTCCTGTAATCCCAGCACTTTGGGAGGCCAAGGCAGGTGGATCACCTGAGGTCAGGAGTTCAAGACCAGCCTGGACAACATGGCAAAACCCCATCTCTACTAAAAATACAAAAATTAGCCAGTTGTGGTGGTGCGTGCCTATAATCCCAGCACTCGAGAGGCTGAGGCAGGAAAATTGCTTGAACCTGGGAGGTGGAAGTTGTAATGAGCCAGTCATACCATTGCACTCCAGCCTGGGCAACAGAGCGAGACTCCGTCTCAAAAAAAAAAAAAGAAAATACCTTTAAGTAGGATTGGGCTTAATTATTTATTCCAACAATGCATATCCTTTGTCTTCTGCCAGGCACTGTATTACCCACAGGAGACATAAAAATAAGTACCAAATCTGCTTTAGAAAATCTCTCATTTCTATTATGGGAAGTAGACTCTAAAAATACCAGTAGGATATAGTCATAATGCCATTATAAATGTATATGCAGAATATTGTAGGAGCATGATGAAATAATTAGTAAATTCAGGGAGAGGTAAGAAATGTTAACTGATAAACTGGGCTTTGAAGAATGGGTAAGAATTTATCCTATAAATGAGAAAGGGAACGACAGTTAACAGAAGGAACAGTTAACAGACAGGGCCATGAAAATACACAGCTTGTTCTGAAAAGAATGAATACTCCTATAGAACAGGAGCATATGATCAGTTCAAGGAGATGGTTGGTAATGAAACTGAAAATGAAGTCTGGAGCCAGGTTGCAAACTTCCTTTGATGACTTGTTAAGAAAAGTATATCTTAACCTGTAACCAAATTTGGGCTGGGGGAGCAGTGTTTGGAGAAGGTTGGGGTAGTGAAGCACAGGTATTTTTAAGCCAGAGGTGATACACGGGGCAGATGTTTTAGGGAGGTTGTTCTGCTACCAGGATAAAGTAGGTATTAAAGAGAAAAACTGAAGTCAGGGGAGCCAGTCAAGAGGCTGTTAATACAGTACAGAGTATAGAGTGATAAGATTGGAATCTTGGGGTACTCTTGACATTTTAGGGTAGGCAGAGAAAAAGAAGAAAACACTAGAAGAAACGAGGAAAAGAGGTGCGAGAAGAACTAGGAGTAAAGCTCATAGTGGCTAAGAGAGAAGAGAAGAGGAGTTTGTGTCGGCAGATGTATCTTGCAGCAGAAAACTTAAGCATCTTAAGAACTAAGAAAATCATTGGCTTTCTTAATTATGTAGGAATTCTAGGAATGAAGGTTAAAAGCCAAAGCTGATCTTTGAGATGAATAAAAAATGGGAAGTCTTAGTATCATTGACAAGCTTGGAGTAATACATAGGTTTCATGGTTTAGAGAGCTTTGTGGTATAAATACTCGTTTTTGTTCTTGGGTTTTGTTGTGTTCTGAGATATTCTGAGCTGGAGATTTAGTGCCAAGGGTCTTTGGCATTGTTTTTCTAGATATTTGTAATCCTAAATAATGGCATTTGAAATCACACATTTTTATGTTTTAAAACAATACTTAAAATAAAAGTGATCTTTTGAATTCATTACTACTAGAAAATAATTGTGATTTTCTTTGAAACACACACATATACCATCAGCATAAATACTTGTCTAACTTAAAAAATTCTACTTTCTGTTTAATTCTTTATTTTGACTTCTGCAGATTCATAACAGAATCTTATTGCTTAATTTCTGAATTCTATTCATTGTAGTATTTTCAAATCCCTATCTAACTCTGTGAAGAAAACAGCTTTTTTTCTGTACTCGTCTTACCACAATCAACACAGAAGACTGCTGTGACCAAATGTGTGGGGGGTTTTCCCCATACAGCAATCAAACAATTAGTTGTCTACAACAGACAACAGCTGAGTGTCCTCCCAATGTAGTTCTGACACTGTCTGCGTGGAGATAGCTCCAGATCACACAGGTTGAGGGCTCAGTCCTACAACTGTCCTCTACTCCCAGCGATGCCAGCCACAAGCCACAGGTTGTTGTACCCATGCTTCTGACTGACCAGCTCTAAATTGGGGTTCCCACGATCCCCTGTTTGGATCTGACTAATTTACTAGAGAGGCTCACAGAACTCAAGGAAACACTGATGTTTACTAGTTTATTATAAAGGTATTACAAAGGACACAAAGAGATGCGTAAGACAAGGAAAGGGGAAAGGGTCACAGATTCCCCCCCACCCTCCCCAACCCACCATCGTCTGAGAACCTCCTTGTGTTCAGCTATCCGGAAGCTCCCTGAACACTGTCCTTTTGGGTTTTTATGGAGGTTTCATTACTAGGCATGATTGATTAAATTATTGGCCATTGGTGATCAGCTTCACCTTCAGCTCCTCTCCCCTTCGTGGAGGTTAGGAGGTAGGGCTCCAATTTCCAGCCCTCTAATCTTGCCTTGGTCTTTCTGGTGACCAGCCCCCATACTGAAGCTACCTAGGGGCTGCCACCCATTAATAACTCGTTAGTATACAAAAAAACATCACCTTGTAGGGACTCTAAGTCTTTTAGGAGTTGTAAGCCAGAAAATGAGGTCAAAGACCAAATATATATTTCACAATATCACAGTTCATATTTTAACACCCAGGAAAAGTTGACTTTCTTTGCATTTTTAAAATAAACTATTTCATTCTCTGCCTATACTAAGGTAGCTTAATGATCTACTGTTAATTTTAAACTGGTTAGAAGCTGTGTAACTTCTGTAGACTTGTATTTCTACCAAGAAAGAATGAGACAGATCAGTATCTGGCAGGTAGTCTCTTAGTGTTAACTAAATGTTCTGACTCGTAGTACTTATTTAGTAAATGATAGCTATTATTATTTTCATGGTTCTACACATATGGTCTCAACAGCCCCTTTCTTTTGATCAGTTTCACCCCACACAACTCATAGTTGGAGAAATCTTCAGCAGTTGAGCTAACTCATCATCTAAATTATAGCTAGGCCTCATGTACTTCTCACATTTTTACCAACAATCACAAAATTTTTAATTAAATTTTGTAAGTTTGAAGTCCCTCAATTGTTCGGAATTTTAACAAGATACTTTCTTTTTCCTTGGTTAGCAATTATTTTGAAAATAGAAAATGTAAATATTAAGAACCTTTTTTTCCCTCTCCCAGGGGCTTCTTTCCTGTTGTCGTTGGCTTTATTAGAAGAGTGCCAGTCCTTGGATCCCTCCTAAATTTACCTGGAATTAGATCAGTAAGTAATCATGTATTTAGCAATATATATTTTAAGCCAACAGAATACATATTTTATGCTTTTTACTTCTAGAAATTTGAGTAATTGAAACATGGTTAACTAATGAGTTTTGTATTATGATATAGTTACCTCACACAGATCATGAGTACCATCAAGACCAAAAAATGACTATTGCTAAACCTATAAAACGTGAAATTTTGTTTTACTATGTCCATTTCTGGATCCATATTCTCTTTTTTAATGTTACTCAGATTTGATATGCTATGCTACCTTTCTGAGAGTTCAGGGCATTTTTTATTTAACTTTTATATAATCTCTAATTTTAGTAGCAATAATGTAAAAAGGAAACCATTATTTCCTGCAAATATTTTCTTTCTCAGACTGTATCACCAAGTAGCCTAGATTAAGACAGTTAAATAAGGCCGGGTGTGCGGGCTGATACCCTGCACTTTGGGAGGCTGAGGTGGGTGAATTGCTTGAGCCTAGGAGTTCAAGACCAGCCTGGGCAACATGGTGAAACCCCATCCCTACCCCCAAAAATACAAAAATTAGCTGGGTGTGATGGTATGCGCCTGTAGTCCCAGCTACTCGAGAGACTGAGGTGGGAAGATTGGCTTGGGCCTAGGAGGTCAAGGCTGCAGTGACCCATGATTGTGCCACTGCACTTCAGCCTGGGTGGGTGACAGAGTAAGACCCTGTCTCAAAAAAACAAAAAAGAGTTGAATAAAGCAGTATTATACTGGGATTCAGATGGTAAGAGTCTGTTACCAGCTCTGTTTACAGTTTGAACAAGCTTGTCAAATTTGTTTTCCAGTGTGTGCCTTGGTTTCCATCTTGATAAAATAAAAGGAATCAAACCAGACAAAGGTTAAAGAGAACATTTTCAAAATTAACAAATAGAGTTTCTTCCTTTCATTCAATATTCATTCCACAAATGTTTCATACTAAACTGCTACCTTGAAGGTAGTAACATCTTTTGGTGGAGCCTCAGAAGGCCATTCAGAATTCAGCTTGTTTTTTGCCACCTTAGGAAAATCTTTCCTGACTCCCTGTGGCTGGTTCGGGATGTGCTGCCATAACATTCCTGTGCACAGCTTTATTATAGCATTTACCTCTGTTTTTTTCTTTGCTTGTTTTTGTTTTTTCTTAGAGACAGGGTCTCACTATGTTGCCCAGACTGTTCTCAAACTCTTGGGCTCAAGCAATCCCCCATCTCAGCCTCCCAAAGTGCTGGGATTATAGGTGTGAGCCGCTACGCGCAGCCTTACCTCTCATTTAATTGTCAAAAAAAAAAAAAAAAAAAGGCCTTCAGGCCATACATGGTTCACTCCTGTAATTCCAGCACTTGGGAGGCCAAGGTGGAAGGATTGCTTGAACCAGGAGATCAAGGCTGCAATAAGCTATGATAACACCACCGCACTCTAGCCTGGGCAATAGAGCAAAACTTTGTCTCGAACAAAAAGGAAAAAAGAAAGGAAAGGAGAAAGGGAGGCATTTCCATGGAAAACTACAGTCCTTGAGGACAGAGACAGATTGTATTTTAGTCATTGTTCTATCCCCAGTGACTAGCATAGTATCTGGCATATAATGGAAACGCAAAATATTTTCTGCTAAGCAAGTGAGTGAAGGATGGCATTTTGTTGACCTTAGGGAACTTGCTGAATTTCAAGACAACACTAGATGACTGTTTCTTAGCCTACCTCCTCAGTTTCAAAACTAAACAAAATCCTTAATTTCTAAAAGAATCTAGGTGATCTAGAATTCAGCTGAGTTGGCTACAATCCTTTTGGCTCTAGGTCCGACCCATATCAGAAGTGTTCATATCCTTCTTTGGATTGGTTTCATAGGTCCAACTCTTGTCCTAAATAAGTAGGATAAAGTAGCTTTAAAGACCACAAGTTCCAATTAGGTTCAGGGAAGTTAATCAACTTTCTAAAGTTGTTCACAGATTTTTATAGATGTTTTGAGAGAGAAAGTTCATAGCATTTATTGAATTCTCAAAGAGCTAAAGAATGGCTTACCTATGGAAAAATAAGTACCACTATAAGCCTAATCCTATTTCCATCCCTAGGGTAATTTTAGGGTCAGAACCTTACAGCCAAGACAATCTAAATATTTCAAATTACCTTTGGGGAGAGATTGTTGTGCTTTCTCTCCACTTAAATTTACCTTAAAATTCTAATAAATCCATATATTCTTCGAGAGCAACTTTTAGTTTCAGTTGCCAGTCACCTGTTTGTGATAATATAACCAAACGTTGGAATGTAGGCTTATAGGGGTATACTCTGATTTCATTTGCATTAATCTGCAAATGCATACAGTAGTGAATGTTACTTATACCTAAAATGGCTTTTGAATGTACTGAAACTTCTAGTTACAAAGTCATAATCATTATTTGTGCCCTTAATTTAAGGATTCTTAAGAATTTGCATAAATGGACACCCAATACAATAGAATATGTTTCTTATCATTATTCATCATGATAAGTGTTTATGTAAAAATGTGAATTGTGAAATAAAATAAATGATCAGGTGATTGCTAGAATTTGATAGTATAACCACCTGGGTTATATAACTTTTAATGTCTCTACCAGTTATATACAATATCAGTCTTTACATCACCATCTGGAATGTTAAAAAAAAAACAAAAACCCAACTGCTTTATGTTTGGGGTGGAGTAACCAAAGTAAATAACCACTTACAGTAATGTGTGTGAAAATTTATATTCAATAATTATAAATTTATGCTTACATCATTAAATCTATCTTTAATGTCATTACCACTTTCAATCCAAAGTCCAGAATACACATTTAAAGTATTTTTAGTCAATAACTGTTGTTAACTATTGAACTTAATGGAGTTAAATCTGTTTGTTCAAAGACTACATAGGCCCCGAAGAGATCCACAGTAATGGTCAGTTGAAATATCTTATTGGGTTCATTAATGCATGAATGGCTGACATTTCAGTTTTTTTATGTTTCTATTTTTTATTTTTTGTTAAGCTAGCAGTGTTATCTTCATCTTATACAATTTCTTTATTCATTGTGTTGCATTTTTCATGTTGCACCCTTGAACTCATATGTATAACATGTCATGCAAAAAACAACTTTTAGAAAAAAAAATGTTATACACATTTATGTATCAGAAGATGATGGTGAGTAGTACTGGATTAGCCATTGTCAGTCATACCTTAAATTTCCACAACTCTTCTTGTAAGGCTGGGTTTTTAAAATCAACATTTTAAATATTGACATAATGTTTTATAACGTTCTGGACTTTTAATTGTCTGTTTTTCTTCTCCTTACAGTTTGTAGATAAAGTTGGAGAAAGCAACAATATGGTATAACAACAAGTGAATTTGAAGACTCATTTAAAATATTGTGTTATTTATAAAGTCATTTGAAGAATATTCAGCACAAAATTAAATTACATGAAATAGCTTGTAATGTTCTTTACAGGAGTTCAAAACGTATAGCCTACAAAGTACCAGCAGCAAAATAGCAAAGAAGCAATGAAAACAGGCTTCTACTCAAGTGAACTAAGAAGTCAGCAAGCAAACTGAGAGAGATGAAATCCATGTTATGATGCTTATGAAACTCTTGAAGGCTATTTGTATTGTTTTTCCACAATGTGCGAAACTCAGCCATCCTTAGAGAACTGTGGTGCCTGTTTCTTTTCTTTTTCTTTTGAAAGCTCAGGAGCATCCATAGGCATTTGCTTTTTAGAAATGTCCACTGCAATGGCAAAAATATTTCCAGTTGCACTGTATCTCTGGAAGTGATGCATGAATTCGATTGGACTATGTCATTTTAATGTATTAAAACCAAGGAAACCCCATTTTTGATGTATGGATTACTTTTTTTTTTTGTAAACATGGTTAAAATAAAACTTTTGTGGTTCTTCTGAACTTAGTATTTCAATGCCAGGTGAAAATCTGAACTAGATATTCTTTGGTGGAATATTCAAAGGTCATTCTTTACTAACTTTCGTTCCCAAATTATAACTAAGTTTGGTCAGCAACATACTCCAGAAATTCTCATACTTCTTGGGAGTCTGCCCTCCTAAGTAGCTGTTTGTATCATTCATTACATGTAAGTATTTAACAAAAAAGCATTCTTGACCATGAATGAAGTAGTTTATTTCGTAGCTTGTCTCATTGAATAGTCTTGTTGGAGATACTAAATGATGCAAACCAAATGGATGTTTTCCATGTCATGATGTAATTTTTCTTTCTTTTTTTTTTAATTTTAGCAGTGGCTTATTATTTTGTTTTTCATAAATTAAAATAACTTTTGATAATGTTTACTTTAAGACATTAACATATTAAAAAGTTAAACTTATGGCTATTTTTAAAGGGCTATTCATTTAATCTGAGTTTTCCCTTATTTTCAGCTTTTTTCTTTTAAGCATGACATATCCTTCATATGATCACTCGAGTTAATTAGAAAATACATGAGTTCACATGCTAAAGTTATTTCACTGTAATTAAACTGGCTATAGTTTCTTAAGAACATGACACTAAAAAAAAAATGTGTTCTTTTTTCCACCATTACTGATTATTAGACAGTAGGAAATAGCTGTTTTCTTTAGTTTTACAAGATGTGACAGCTTTAGTGATAAATGTAGGGAAACATTTCAACAGCGATAGTACTATTTGTTTTACCACTGATTGCACTGTTTCCTTTTTTTAACAGTTGCAAAGCTTTTTAATGCATAAAAGTATAATTGAAATGTGTGGTATTTATTTACAAACATGTCTACAAAAATAGATTACAGCTTATTTTATTTGTAGTTAAATCTCTTGATACACAGAGAACTCCCAGTCTTGCTCATCTAAATAAGGAAAGACTTTGGTGTATAGTGTAATGGTTTAGTCTTGAGGATTACTGACATTTTTGGTACTTGGATTTGACTTATGATATGTCTGTGAAAATGCGGTAATGACAAATGGAGACTCCTACCTCAATAGTTAATGGAATAATAAGAGCCTACTGTTGTGTCTAGTGTTCTTCAAAAAAGTAATATCCTCACTTGGAGAGTGTCAAATACATACTTTGAGGATTGACTTATATAAGGTGCCCTGTAGAACTCTGTTACACATATTTTCGACCCATATTATTTACAATGTCTTGATAATGCTACCTTTTTAGAGCAAGAATAGTATCTGCTAATGTAAGGGACATCTGTATTTAACTCCTTTGGAGACATGAATTTCTATCAAACTGTTCTTTGCACTGTAACAGAGATTCCTTTTTTCAACAATCTTAATTCAAAAGCATTAGTAGACTTGAAAGGGTTTGATAATCTCCCAGTCCGTAGTAAGATTGAGAGGCTGGAGCAGTTTTCAGTTTTAAATGAGTCTGCGGTTAATATCAAATGTGAGTTTGGGACTGCCTGGCAACACATTTCTTATTCAGAACCCTTGATGAGACTATTTTTAAACCTACTAGTCTTCTGATGGAAAGCACTATACATCCTATTGTTTCTTTCTTTCCAAAATCAGCCTTCTGTCTGTAACAAAAATGTACTTTATAGAGATGGAGGAAAAGGTCTAATACTACATAGCCTTAAGTGTTTCTGTCATTGTTCAAGTGTATTTTCTGTAACAGAAACATATTTGGAGTGTTTTTCTTTTCCCCTTATAAATTGTAATTCCTGAAATACTGCTGCTTTAAAAAGTCTCACTGTCAGATTATATTATCTAACAATTGAATATTGTAAATATACTTGTCTTACCTCTCAATAAAAGGGTACTTTTCTATTAATTGGTGTTCAAGTATATCTGTGTTACGAAGTTCTAAAAGCTAGCGTTGTGAAATGACCTCATTTTTTAAAAATTAACCTTATATGCAATTTTTTCTTATTTATCAAATGATCTTCACATCTTTCATTTCCAAATTGTTGAAATGTACTAATGGATACAAATAGACTTCAAGTAAGCAAAAACATTCTTAATTTTGAAAACTGTAAAATAAAAGAAAGTCACTTACCTTGGGCAATATGCTATTGTTTAAAAATCAGACTCTTAAGTTTGTATATTATGTTATTCAATAGACATTTTCTGAGTACCCCTTGAATACCAAAAGTCCTGTGTTGAATGTGGGAGACTGAGGAGAACAAGATGTGCCATGTGCTCATTAATTGTTTACAATGTTAACATTGCTTGTAAATTCTTAGCCATGTCTCCAAACAACTTGTCCTGACTTATACTGCAAACAAATGGTGGTAGAAGAATTTGTGGTGTAAACACCCCAACCTCTTATTTTTCTCCCAGTCAAGAGTTGCTAAAACTATTCAACCTTCAGCTGTGTTTCTTTGTGGCGGGGGGAAGAGAATTGTTTTTAATGTAGGCCTAGGGATTTAAAACTGTCACTGCTATTTGTGTTGTCCAGAAGCCTGCTACAGAATTTGTATTGCCACAGGCAGTTGGGACAGTTTTCTGAAAGCTGCTATGATTGCTACCATTAATTGCAAAATTTAAAAAGTGGTCAGGGAATTTAGAAATTAGAGAATTTTTCTCAGAATGGAAAGGATCTTAAGTCTTTGTCACCTAAATAAGACCACAACACCTGCAGTGTTTTGACTGTAAATTTTATTAAGGCCGAAAAAAACCACTGGCCAAGTCTACCACTTAAAATACCCAGTAAGTATTTGTTGAATTCACAAATTAAGCTGCAAATCCAGACTCTTGTTGGGTGAACGGGAAGTCTTGAATCTGCTGTTAAATATCCAGTATATCTCTCTAATCTTGACCTGGGCCAAAAGGCCCCAACCTCAGTTCTTCTGTTACCTGTATCCATGTAGGAGATTGGACACCAGCAGCATGCCCGAAATTCTTCATTGATTAATGTGTTTCCGTGACCTTCGCTTTACTCAGTTCTCAAGGCCTGATTAAAATGTCACTGCTATTATATCTTTCCTGACCAGTTAGGCCCAAACAGCTGCTCCTTCCTTGTCCTCTCATATAACTTTCCACTTGCTTTGTATTGATTTGGTTATGGAAAAGATTCTTGAGGTTCGAAATCTCCTCTTACATTTGTATCTCCAGTAAATGTTGGTTTAATGAGTGAAAGTTCATTCTGCCAACTCTTCTGTGCTGGCCCCACTGATCACTTCTGTCTGTTTGTTTGTTTGTTTGTTTGTTTGTTTTGAGATGGAGTCTTGCTTTTGTCGCCCAGGCTGGAGTGCAGTGGCATGATCTTGGCTCACTGCAGCCTCCACCTCCTGGGTTCAAGCAATTCTCCTGCCTCAGCCTCCCGAGTAGCTGGGATTACATATGCCTGCCACCACACCTGGCTAATTTTTGTGTTTTTAGTAGAGACGGAGTTTTGCCATGTTAGCTAGGCTGGTCTGAAACTCCTGACCTTGTGATCTGCACACCTTTGCCTCCCAAAGTGCTGGGCTGGGATTACTGGCTTGAGCCACTGCACCCAGACTGATCACTTCTAATATATTGAAATCAGCCTCTATCAGACATAAAATTGAATCTAATGATCTGGCCCCCGCAGAAGTCTCTACCTTTCTGCTTCACATTCCTTAGGACTTTACTGTACCCAGTAGCTCATCAATGGAGACAGGGATCATAGATGAAAGAAAGACCATGCCTACAGATTGGCTGCCCTTCTTCACTGGAAAAGGGAGGCTGCTGGGGAAACCAGAAGCTACTCCTGAAGTTTTGAGGCTGGTGTGAATCACTGATTCTCAGTTTTCCTTTCTTTCCAATATGAAATGAAGAGTTTCTTGGGAGTTTTTTGTCGTTGGAGCTGGTATTATGAAGCAGAATTATCCCAAAGAGAAAATGAAATTTATTGCTTAAGTGACGAAAGCCAGAAATAATACCCTATGGCAAGAGGGATCACTTGCATGACAGTCTTTTACATATATGAAATAATGCTGATAATAATGGGTAATTGAATCCCTGAAGAAGACTCTTCTAATGTGATGTGATCCTGTGAGGTGACTCTGAGTTCTGTGGCGGTATAATGACCAGTCTTGCTGCTAAAACACTAACTCTACCATTTAGTGTCAAGTCAAACTCTCTGAGTATGCCCCTAAGTGAAACTCAGGATCTACCGCATGAATTTGGTATGAAAATTGAATGTAACAATGGTTGTCAGAGGGCTTTCTCAAATTTAAAGTGTTATGTTTATAACATGTACTATTGTCCTGAGAGTATTTCTGGCCCAGTGATACAGATTAGAAGTAGGACAACTGACTATCCCATCTTCCTATTAATGATCACACCGGGCAACCCCTGGTATTCAACCTCATTCACATTACAGGAATATGGGATCATTCTTCACATGTCTGAGCTACCAATGTTTATAAGGCTCAACATTTCCAAAAAGCTATCAGTATTAGTGTTTTCTTGTTTGCATCTTGATCCAAGACCTTTTTGCTATATTTGTCCTCTGTCTTGGTGCTGCTCCTACATAATATACACAATTAGCAGCCATGTCTTATGAATTATCCTGTAGTAATGGTGGCTGTATATTAATTCATATTCACCATTCTGTCATTTTGGGAATGAATGGTAAAACATTTTAATCCAGAAGATAGTATGAAATTGGTGAACATGAGTCTTCCCTGCTTCACTTTTATCTACCCCCAACTCCCTAAATAGTACTTATCTTAACTCTCCTCAGAAAACAGGTATCTTCATATTTTCTCCTTCCTCTCCCTATCTGTAGTTCTGGAGAAAGGATCTGAAATAGTCTGTAAACAAAGAATTGCAATATTATCTGCTCCAGGGTGTGAGTTCATTGAGAATCAAAGCCTTAAGTAAAAGAAAGCCTGGGTTAAAACTGTGGCCAATTGCCGGGCGCGGTGGCTCACGCCTGAATCCCAGCACTTTGGGAGGCCGAGACGGGTGGATCACGAGGTCAGGAGATCGAGACCATCCTGGCTAACACGGTGAAACCCCGTCTCTACTAAAAAAAAATACAAAAAATTAGCTGGGCGTGGTAGCGGGCGCCTGTAGTCCCAGCTACTCGGGAGGCTGAGGCAGGAGAATGGCGTGAACCCGGGAGGCGGAGCTTGCAGTGAGCTGAGATCGAGCCACTGCACTCCAGCCTGGGCGAGACTCCGCCTCAAAAAAAAAGAAAAAAAAAACTTTGGCCAATTAATGGGAAGTTTTATTTTGGATTACAGGCCTTCTTAATGTCCCTAAAGCCCCTCTTAAAACTGGTAACCCTTTGGGGAAATGACTTCTTTCATCTGATTATGAGACAACTGGCCTAAGGGACTGAATGGAAAGCCCCATAGAAGATTGAACTCACGTCTTTATTCATGCTATCCAACCCAAATTCTCTCTATTCTGTCATCAAAAAGTAATTTAGGCATTTTGTATCATAATAGCCATATTGTTCAGATAATCTTATCCAAGATAGCAGCTGTTTTCCTTGTGAACACAATCATCACTGACCTTGAAAGAATGTCATTTAAACAGTGACAGGTGATCATTTGTTAAATAGGGTCTGGGTACTCTACAGTTAACTACGAGAATCCAGGTAACAGTGACGAATTCAAAACAGTCTTCATTGAATGTGCCTTTAAAAAAGGCTTAAAAGACCGTTTGTTCAACATCTACTCCCTGGTCATACTGTCAGGAGAATAAAATTCAACGGCTTTACCTATCTTGGTTTTTTCTCGTTGTTTGTTTTGTTTTGTTTTATACCAAATATTTTAACTTAACCCATGTCTGGTTTTGGACCTGTAAAAACCTTAAAAGCTTTGTGACTTAACAAAAACATTCTACTGGCGTTCAGTGCCCTTTGGAAATCCTTTTAGAAGTAATACATTCTAGCATGTTACACTTGATAAGACTGCAATATTGATAATATGTCAAAACCATCCCCTTCTTTTGTGCACATTAAACTGAAAATGGCAGCTTTGACGTAAGACATCTGCTTGTGAATTCATTAGCTAAACTGTTATCAGCAAAGCACATTTATTTATTTCTTCTTAAAATTGTAAGTTCAAAACACATTTTATTGGTGATTCACTGTCCTGCTCCTCTTCCCAAAACCTTTGTGTTTTGGGTACAGAAAGGCATTTTACTTATTTTTCAGGTAACCTAGTAATCAGGTTTCACATGTGACTATTTAAAATATAAACACAGCATATTTCACTTTTTTTATTGCTCTTTTTTGAAGGAAATTGCTATAATCCTTAGAAATGAAAATCCTAAAATCTCACATTTGAAGTATTATTAAAATAGCATCCAGATAACCTTTTAGTCAGTTTTTATCTTTCTCCTCTCCTATGACAGTGGAAATAGAACATTACACTAATGCCTCTAGTTTTTTCCTGCTTTACTTTTTTCCTTGAAGACAGTAAAGAGTTCTCAAATTTCTACTCACATACTACTTTCTATATTCCATTCTCATTTAGTAACCAAACCTCAGTTTTCCTGTCTACATATGACTGTCAAGTCTAAATATCGGCGCCCGAACTCCAATCTCTTTTCCAAGTATTTGCCGGTAGATAGCATCAGCCCTTTAAACTTCAACCCCAAATGAAACTTACCAGTTCTCTCCTCAGAGTCCCTGCTATTTCTGTGTCTAACCATTCTTCCAGCCACACAAACTCTGAGGTTTAGTTTTCAGCACTTCTTATACTCCTAAATCTTTGTTACTCAAAATGTCCAAGGGTCAATAACATCTGTCATCATCACCTGGGAGTTTATTAGAAATGCAGAATTTTGGGCCTCACTCCAGGTCTACTGAATCAGAATCTGCATTTTAACAAATTTCCAGGTGATTCCCATGCACACTAATACATGAAAACCACTGCCCTGACTGAGAAGGAATTGTATGACCTAAATGTTTGTGTCCTACCAAAATTCATATCTTAAAATTCTAAACCTCAATGTGATGGTAGGGCCTTTGCAAGATGACTAGGTCATAAGGGTGGAGCCCTCATAAACGGGATCAATGTCCTTATAAAAGCATTCCAAGTAGTTTGTTTTGCCCTCCCACCCATGTAAGAACACAGCAGAGAAGACAACAGTCTGCAGCCCAGGAAAGGGCCCTCACCAGAACCCAACCACGCTGGCTGGACTTTGATCTCGGACTTCCTTGAGTAAGGAATTTTCATTGTTTATAAGCTACCCAGTTTGTTGTATTTTGCTATAGCAGCCTGAATGGACTAAGACAGCGACCACCTCTTTCTTTCATGGTAACTTAGTATGTGGTGGATACTCAGGTCCTTGTTCAATATCTGTCTGTGTCTACAGATCTTTTAACTGAATATTGATACACTTTGAATCCTCTTGCCTTCTAAGAATTTCCTTTTGCTATTATCTTCCCTTTCTTCTACATCATGAATTTCTCCTTCCCTACTGATCATCCCCATCAATATACATGTCTTACAAATGGTTTCTTAGTTGTCACATCAACAGAAACCAACAAACATGGTTGATTTGAGCAAAACAAAGATTTTATTAAAAGGACACTGCAGCTGACATCACCACTGCTGGAACACCGGATGCTGGAACTTGCCACTGGCACTGTAGCTGGGACTACTCCAGAAACTCAGTATTACTACAACCCCCACTTCACCCGAGCACTTCTTCCATCTGGGCATGAGATTCTCCATCTGAGCATGCTCATCTGATTGGTGAAGCCCATGTCATATGCCCACATTCTCCCTGATAGGGAGGCAAGAAAAGTGACTATCTGGCATTTTCAGTTTGTACAATAGAAGAAACACTCTGCCTCCCAACAAGATTCATAATTTCACAATTCGTAATTCAGGTAATTTTAGGAATTGCCTAGAAATGAGAGGTTTCAGATGTTACCTTAAGCCCAAAAAAGTATAACAAATCTTCTACCTTATCTTTAAAAAAGAAAAAAAAAAGATTTCACAGGCCAAGGGTGCCTATAATCCCAGAGGTTTGGGAGGCTGAAGTGGGAGGACTACTTGAGGCCAGGAGTTTCAGCCCAGCCTGAGCAACATAATGAGACCTTGTCTTTAAAATAACAATGACACTAATAATAACAGTAAAAAAAATGTCTCGTTTTTTCTTTTCCCTCTTTCATGACATCTCTTAAAGAGATGGTTTATTCTTGGCTTTAATTTATCATATCTTATTCACTATTCAACCGACTCCAATCTTGCTTCTATCCTCAAAAGCATCATATTCCTAATCCAGTGGGTATTTCTTGGAGCTCATGTTGCTTGACCTCCCAATACTACTGGATCTTCACTTGGCTTCCACGGCATCAGAGTCCCCTGGAATTTCTTTCTTTCTGACTCTACCTCAACCTCCTTTTCTGGCTCTTCCTCTGTTCATTCTCTGTGCGTTTGTTTCCATAGCTCTGTCCCTGCTCCTCTTTTTTTTTTTTTTTTTTTTTTCCTGCTCCTCTTCTTTAGTCCCATTCACTCCCTAAGTGTTGTGTTTAATCTCATCCCTTTACTGGTTTTAAAATTCATAGAATTCTTAAAATTCTTAAATTAGTCACTTCTGCCCCCCTTCTCCCAAAAAATCTGTAGGCTGGTGACCTCTTTACTGACCTCTATCGAGTTTTGTATTTCCAACCTCCTATTTTGTACTTGTACTTGGATATTTTTAATATACATTTTAATTTTAATATGCCTATATGGCAAGTGTTAATTTCCCTCTCTTAACTGGCTTAATTTCAGTAAATTACATCGTAATTTACCCGTAGTTTTATCCATAAACCTAAGAATCATCCTTGATTTATTTTTTCTCACACTCTCAAATCCCTTTTATATATAAGTTCTATATTTTCTACCTCCACAACATGTATTCCAAATTCATTTACAGCTCTTCTTTCCCTGTGTGTACCATCCCAGTGTAAGCCATCATCATCTTTTGCTTCTAATCATATTTCCACGTCAACTAGCCCATTTTTTCTTCTCCAATCTCATTTCAAAGCACCTCCCCTGTCACCCATACAACTCTGCCTACATTGGCCTCTTTCCTAGTCCCCAAGCAAGACATACTCTTTGCTGTCTATATATTTTGCTTTTCTTTCTTCTATTGAGAATGCCTGGAATACTAATTTCTGCCCCAGCTTTTCCCATTACTTCACCTTATCCTTCAAGACTACCCTCTGTTTTTAACCTTCCCTAAAGTAGCCGACCACTTATCCTATCACCTCACCTTGCTTACTTTTACTTAACGATTTAAAACATTCTGTAGTTACACTAGTCCCTGCTTATCTGCGGTTTCACTTTCCATGGTTTCAGTTACCCATGGTCAACTACAGTCTGAAAATAATAAATGGGAAATTCCAGAATTCATAAGTTTTATATTGTGAGTTTTAAATCTGGGTAGGGTGTTGAAATCTTTCACTGTCCAGCGCCAGCTCACCCAAGACATGAACCATCTTTTTGTCCAGCATGTCCATATGTAAACACCACTCTCCTATTAATCAATTAGTAACCATCTTGGTGAACAGATAAAAAAAAAAAAAAAGCATAGTATACATAAGGCATATACATATCAGTGGTTTCAGGGATCCACTGTGGGTCTTGAAACATGCCCCCTGCCACACACATACACACGCACACACACACACAAACAAACACCTATGATTAAGGGGTAACTACTGTGTCTTATTTATCTACTCATCAGTTTACTGTGTACCTTAACTAGTAGGTAACTGATCAAAGAAGAGACCATGTCTTTTCAGTGCATGGCTGTGTCCCTTGAAATAAAGGATTGTGTGTCTCATAGTAGGCACTCAATAAATATTTGCTAAACAACAGAATGAATTGATAATTAAGTGAATGACTGATGTCAAATTCCATTGAGATTCCCAAACGTTTTCATACATCTTTAGCCATCAGTGATAGACTGATAGCTAGTTACCCAAGACGAGTTTTCTCACTTATTCTTTCACTTTTGATTCTGCCTTGGACTATCGATTGTTTTCATTAATAATAATAATAACGCACTACTTTGGGCAGCTAGTAGGAAAAGCAAGGGCAATGATGCTGACACATTCTGAATGTCTCCTGGGTGATGCAATCAGTATTTAAACAAATAATTTCTGCTCATCAATCATTCCTCTACTTCCTGCAATGAAGCTCCCTGGAGGAGTCATCAGATTCTCAATCTTGCTTGAAGACTGACAAGATGTCCCTGTGGACTCCCAAACATACTCCAGATGGGGAGGGGTCCTTAACACCAAGATTTTAAAAGCTCCAGTTTCAGAGCAAGAGTCAAAAACTCACAGGTAAAGTTATAGTAATTTCAGCGTTCTGAAAAGACGCAGAACATGAAGGTAAGTAAAGATTTTATTCACTTGAGACTTCTTAGTTGTTTTGTAAAATGCTTTATAGCATTTTTACCTATTTCATGTTTAATAAGCATTTTACAGTTTAAAGGATATTTGAATGATATGCCTTTAGAATAACAGAATCATTTGATTTTACTAAGAAAAAACTTCACGTCTTACTCTTCATTTGGGTGAAGTAATACGAATAATATATTTCTAAATACGTTTTTTCAAGTGGACTCTTTGTGAATTAACTAGAAGGTAGAAGGGGAACGCCTCCAGAAAACTGAGTATTAAAACAGAACATTGCGAGAAGTAAGGGGTTTGTAATTGTCCAGGCGTCAAGGAAGGAAGCAGAAGATCCTATTGGCACAGAAATGACCCTTTCTGGTTGATCGCTTCATACAGGTACTCAGAAGTCTGGGAGCAACAATCATGGCTCTTTTCCTGGTGTTTTTTTTCGTGGGAAACTCCAGCTGCGCTCCGCAGGTAATCAAATGCAAAATAAAAATATTTTTTAAAATGCTCACGCTGTGTCCACTCTGCTCTTTCTTTCTTCCTTCTTGTTTTATTATCTTCCTTTTTATTTTGCTGTAATAGAGGACTGAGCTGCAATGTTTTATTAACTGCTCTTCCCTTCTCCTGGGTTATAGAGACCATTGGAGAGAAGGAATTGGACTCCTCAAGCTATGCTCTACCTGAAAGGGGCACGTAAGTTGCAAATATTTTGCTCTTCCTACAATAATGGAAGACCCTTAGGAGTCATGAATAGATAGATGGAGAGTTATGGAGAGAGAATAATGTCGAGTTTATTCCCTTAAATCATCGAGGCCATCAAAGAGAACGGTAGGTGAGGGGAAGAGTCCTTGATTATTGGAAATCCTCCATTCTTATTAGAAATTCTCCATCCAAATCTGGAGGGTTGCTTGTCTTGGTCCAAATGAGAACTCTGGGGTTGCCTGGGAAATACCACACTAACCCGGCGTCCGGTCAGGCGCGGGGCTTTCCTCCAGGTCTCCAGGGCGCCTGGCTCACCCCGGCGTTGCGCTGGGAGCGCTGGAAACTCGGCAGCCCCTCGCTACCCTAACCTGGAGCAACCTGCCTCCTTCCCAGGCCCGGGGACTGCGCTGTGCCGGGAGGAGCTGAGGTTTAAGCCCGGGTTGTCCCGGGCCGGGAGGGCGCTGAGCCCCGGGTCTCGCTTTTGCAGAAGGTCGCCGCTTCATCTCCGACCAGAGCCGGAGGAAGGACCTCTCCGATCGGCCACTGCCGGGTGAGTGACCGGGGTGTCAGGGAGCCAGTCCTGCGCTTTTGAAATAGGATGGGGCGGGCAGAGCTTGCTCTGTGGTGGTGCCTAAAGAAAGCTTCTCCTCACCGGAAAGACGCGGCTCTGACGCGCAGTCAGATATAGTCGGCCCAAGGGCAGCCCAGGTTGGCAACAGCGGCTGGAGACCGAGCACCGGAGCTGGGAGCTCGCGCGTCCAGCCTGCGCCAATGGTGCCAAGGGCGGCCGAGGCTGGCGCTGCGGCTTCCCAAGCTTTATTGGCTTGCGGCTGCTCAGCCAACCCTCTGGCCGCCAGGGTGTGCAGAGGTCGCCAGGGAGTTAGGGCCTGAGGTTCAGCTCAGAGGGGTAAGGCGAGATAGGAAGAACTATGCAAATGCTTCTAGAGATGTATCTGCGTGTTTACGCAGGAACTTTACTCAGCCTCCTCTTAAACGCTGTTATTACTAAAAAAGGAACTTACCTAGGAACTTCAAATGTATGCTTCTGTTTTACTAGAAAGAACTATCAAAGGTTCAAAATCAAAAGAGTAACATGCGGGCAGTTAAGGATGGGACCAGGGACTATTCTTTTCCATGCTAAACCTTTCCATCGTATTGTTTTAAAAAATAACAGTACAATTCGACAAAATTGTAAAGATTGAAATGCTAAAATTAAAAAGTATACTTACTTGGAAAAATACCAAACACCGCTGTTGAACACATAGTAGGTGCTTAAATTTTTGTTTAGGCTCTTCAAACATGCTGTGTAATTGAGCTTATTTATCTTATGAGGGTGAGATTTGTTTCTCAACTTCAGTTGCTCCAAATTAGAAATCATGTTTGGTGCTGAATCAGAACAATTTGTCTTTTTTCAACTTAGATTTGAAATAACTTTGAATTCTTAGCAGATACTCCTTCAGTCAAATAATTACTTTATATTTGGACGAAAAGGTAAATTATTATCTAAACTTCTCTTTGGCATATAGTTTAAAATTCTCTTCCATACCCTGTTTGTAAACTTGACATAACCAATTGTAAGTCATTTCCAAGGCGAGTGTGACATGTTTCCATTTATAAAAAATTAGTCTTCTGTGTAAGTAGTCCTTTGTTGAAGGGTCAAAATCTATTTCATAGAGGTTTTTCTGGTATTGCTGCATGTTAGAATAGGACTTATCTACATGAATATATAAATGCTAACAGAATCTGTATACATTTTTGTTTCTCCAGAAAAACGAAGCCCAAATCCCCGACTACTACCTATTCCAGAGGCAGCAACCATCTTACTGGCATCCCTTCAGAAATCACCAGAAGGTACTAGCATACTGACCTATTTCACCTGCCTAACAGAACAGCTTTGCTTACTTTTGGGATTCTGTGTTGAGTGCAACACTCCTCTCCCAGAATTTCTTGGCCTTAGGTGCAGAGATTCAATTCTGTGCTGCTTGAGTGAGGCCCAAGAATCTCTGTCCTTAAGCAATTCTTCCACATTATTCTGATGATTGGTCAGGTTTGAAAACAACAGGAACTTCAGAGCCAGTTAATAAAAGTTGAAATCATGAGAATGGAGATACCTTCTAGGGCTTAGATGTAGTGGGAAAAGGGAAGACAATAAAACACCCAACAATCAAGGGAAATGGGGAAAATAGTACCAGTGAAGGGACATTAAAAGGAGCAAGCAGAAAGATGAGAAAAATCAGAATAAGTGAGTATCCCAGAATTCATTCAGTAGTTGATGCTACTGATCACTCTCCTCTTGAAACTTTCTAAGGATGGAAACTATCAGAATGGTTACTAGAGCAGAATGTTTAGTAAGAATACAGAACTCAGGGGACATTAAACAGTGTGTCACCGGACTTCCCCACACCTCCTGCCCAGTGACACAGCTTGCTGCTGCTATGCCATATCTGAAACCTTGTTTACAGAATGTGATACAAGAAAGTAAACTGCAAAGTTAAGAGCAAGCAGGTCTGAGGCTCTGGAGAGCTGGCATGACTCTCAGGACTCTAGCAGTGGAAAGTTGTGAAATAGTTGAATAATGGGTAGAGGATGCTGTATCCAAGGTGTTCTTTTTAAAACCCAAGATGTGGAACCCAACGATTTTTGAAGTCAGTATGAAAAGAGCTCTGATGGAGATTGGTCAATAGTGACGTTTTAGATTTGATCGTTGGGAAAATGTGCAGAGCCAGAAAGGAAAGTGACCTATAATGGACAAGAGAGAGCTAATTTTAAAGAGGAGAGGTACCTTCATTAGCAATTTGAGGAAAGGATGTGATTATAAGGTCCCCATCTCAAGTCTTTTTTGGAAAATAAATACGTATTTTTTTAATTATTGAAGTTTTCTAAGTGGATTGTCTCTGAAGATGAAGTAACTAATTTTATTAGTCTAAATTTATTAGTCTAAATTTATAGAAAAGTTGTTGATTCCCATATGATAAATTAATCACTAGTCTTCTTTAGTATTTTTATCCTATACTCCCTCAATATTATTTAGAAAGCTCTTATTTAGCGAATTATGGTTTCAGTGGAATTTATACAGGGATGCGATTCTGGTTTTGTTTTGTTTTTTGTTTTGTTTTGTTTTGTTTTCTTCCTTCCCTTTAAAGAGAAACCCATTTTCTCCAATTGTTTAAAGTGTGCTAGAAATTCAGGTTAAGATGTAACCCAAACATTCAAATTATACTGCAACTAACTGAAAGGTGATCTTAGAAGAAATTAGATGCACTTTGCCCCTGGCCACTCCTTCTCCCTACCTTATTGTAACCTTTAGTCATTCTATCCTATTTTTAGAGTCCCAGGAACCTGCTATCGTCTAACTCTTCAAGTATCCCCACCTCAGATGTGATAACTCATGCTCTAAAGTTTCGCGATCCCACACAGCAAATGAGTGCCTCTTCTTTTTGTCTCATTTCCTTCCCAGAACTCTAGCTCTCCTAATAAAAGAACATTTGCAAATGTGTTCCCATGCTATCTTTCCTGAGTAAGATCCATTTTAACAGGAAATATAAAGAGACAGTCCTTTGATGCAAATGAATTATTTTAATGGTGGATATTTTAGACATAAGTCAATTTGTGAGAGCAAGACACATGGCTCTTGGAGATTTTTACCAGACATACCTTACTGTAGTTTCAGTCATTATAGAGGTTCAGATGTAAAATATGAATTCCCCAATGTGTCCCAAGCTGAGAAGAAAAGATTTTAAACTGAACAAATCAAAACCCATACAGTTTAAATTTTCAGTAGTAGAGTCCATGAGTTAACATAGCTTAGAAGGCTAAGTGTTTATTTCCTGAGATTCTCTTTGTCTTACCTTTTCCTCTACTAAAACACAGAGTGTATATTTATTTTAAACATTTTTTTTTCTTACAGATGAAGAAAAAAACTTTGATCAGACCAGATTCCTGGAAGATAGTCTGTTTAACTGGTGAAAATATACTAGATTATGTTTAATTATAGTTCTATTCTCTTTGAAAACATGAACCATGTGTATAAAACCTTTGGACCCTTTTATTCCATTTGTAATCTTAACAACACACACAGATAGTTTTATTCTTTTAGAAACAAAATGTATATACATGCTTAGCTGAGAACATCATCTTCTTTCATTGCTTCAGGTCCTGTTTAGATGACCAAAAATGTTTTTAGATCACCTTGTGTCTTACTCTTGAGTTTCTTAGAATATTTATAATTATAAGGTTGAAGACTAAAGTGTTCTTTCCTTTTAATTATAGCCAGTACCTGTCTTGATCTTAGTTGTTGCTGCTGTTGTTGTTTTCATTCTGTTACCCACTTGCATTTTGTTTTCACTCAACAGAAATTCTCCTTCTGTTTTCCTTTTATCCCATCCCCAACGAGGTGGGAGGAAGGCAAGAAGCGTGGCAGGATGGGAAATAGGAGAGTATGACTCTTATAACTCATCCAGGAGTGATCAATTAAGAAGATAAATTGGATGACTGGGGAGAAGCCCTGTGACAGGAACACTTCAGTGTGGTTGCTGAGAGGAGACAGTCATTGAGGTAGAAGGTTTGCCAAAGATGTAGAGCTTGGAGCTCCCTTTGTGCTCTTTGGGAATTACCTTGCATTCAGTTTAGAAACATGGATCTAAAAGTTACTGGGAAATAAGCAGATGGAGACACACTCTGTTGTTTATGTATTGGAAGAAGGGAACAAGCCAGTTTTGTTAGAGGTAACTCATTTTCCATGACCAAACAGACTCAACAGATTCAAGTACTAAGCTTACTCTAATTGACTAGACTCTAGGTTTTATTTGACATCATAGCATTACAGAAATCACTCTGATAACATAAGTGCACAGTAATATGCCTGATCTTCTCCTTTTTAAAAGCCAACTTGATTTCAGTACTATCTGAATACACCCATGCACACATACACACACACACATACACACATACTCCTGTGGCAAACATAATAATGTATTTATTTAGAATTATAATGTGACCATCATGTTTTTTTTTTTACCTAATCAGAGTTGCTATTGACAAATGTCATAAGTGGAAAGCATTGTTAATTCTTATTGTCATCAGTATTTACCATTATTTAGTAGCTCAAGAATATCTTTATGTGAATATCTCTGTAACTTGGAATTGCAATTTAACTGTGTTAAGTCATCAGAACTCTGCTTATAAGATTTATCTGTATCTTGTTTCATGATTTAATAATGAAACTAAATTCAAGTTAATGTAGTGTTGATCTCTGTCAAAAAATAACTTGTGAGCATTAAAATATCTGTATAGCATTATAATAGGCACCTGTCATTAATTATGACTTGATTTGAAAGTAGACTTGCTAGGCAGTGCTTATATCCAAGTTATCGAAAATTGTTTCCGAAATCATTGTTTTTTATTTATACAGAGTCCTAACCACTTCACCATTAGGAGGGGTGGCACATTAAAAATTATTTACCCATCAGACATAAATTTGTACATATTGACTATTGAAATAGTATGTGTATTCAAAGAACACTTTTAACATCTATCTTATGAAATAATTCTTCCTACAACCAGAACAATCTCAAAAATGTCATACTAATCATTGTTTTAAAAGCTGTCTCGATGATCAATAGCTGTTAAAATATAGCTCCAAGTATTCTAAGTACTCAAATTCCTTGGATGTTCTTAGGTACAAATATGCTGATTAATTTAAAAGTCCCTCTTCCTAATTTTCTATAACTTTTCAACTCTCTTACGGTATCTACATTCTATCTACTTCTAGATTTTTAAAAAACCGAAATGAACAAGTGATCATAGATCAGAAAACCTTCACATTATATGGCTTGTGTTTTAAAATTGGAAATTTTCTGCCTTCAACATGGATACATGCACGAGAATACCTCGATCTGCAGGCAGGGCTTTCAGTCACTTTCTGCACAATTCTCATTGCCCTTCCCTTTTTTGCCTCTATAGCCTACCTCGGCTATCTGGCCTCCATCCTGGGCTCTTAATTATTCTTTGTTTTCCAGTAGTTGCCTTCTCTCTCCCAATACCATCATTGTGTTCCTAAGAGAGGAGAGAAGAAGGTGAAGTGGCCCTGGCTTGTTCAGATTAGCCTCCAGCTTGCATTTCTTCTTTCTTTAACTGGTTATGATAAATGAAAATGTGTTATCTTATCAACCTTGAATTACATTATTTTATCTTGACCACAAAGAAAGGGAAGTTGGGAATGTAACTTCATTCTGTTCAGTCTCTTCATACTGGACTGTAAATTCCTTTAGAAACAGCTCATTTTTAATATGATTTAATCCTCACAAACACTGTGTGAAATGGGCCATTTTATCATCCATATTACTCACAGACATTTGGGCTCATTCAGTGAAGACTCTTTGGACCTCCCTAAGTAGACTTGACCGATTCCTCTTGTGAGTCTTCCTTGTACCCTGAAAAACTATTAGTATAACACCTGCAACATTTATGTTCTCATCTGCATATGTAAAACCAGTTCTGTTCACTCTAACCCTTACCATGGAAGGGACTGTAGTGTCTTGATCAGTTCAGGCTGCTAAAACAAAATACTGCAAACTGTGTGACTTATAAACAACAGAAATTTATTTCTCACAATTCTGGAGCCTGAGAAGTTCAAGATCAAGGTGTCAACAGAATCAGTGTCTGATAGAAGGTCCATTTCTCATAGATGGCACTTTCTTGCTGTGTCCTCATGTGGTAGAAAGGGCAAGGCAGCTCTCTGGAGCCCCTTTTATAAGGGCAGTAATCCTATTGATGAGGGCTCTGCCCACATGATCCATTCCCTTCCCAAAGGCTCTGCCTCCTTTGTGGATACCATCACATTGGGGATTAGGATTTCAGTACAGATGGGCCCAATTTATAATGGTTCAATTTATGATGTTTCAACTTTATGGTGGGATGAAAGCAACACTCACTCAGTACACTCCTTGACTTAGCATGGATTTATATTCTGATAGGCCCATTATAAATTAAAAATATCAGAGGGTTGGCCAGGCATGGTGGCTCACGCCTGTAATCCCAGCATCTCAGGAGGCTAAGGTCGGCAGATCTCTTGAGGCCAGACATTCAAAGACCAGCCTGGCCAATATGCCAATACCCTGTCTCTACTAAAAAGAAAATACAAAAATTAGCCAGGTGCAGTGGCACATGCCTGTGGTCCGAGCTACTTGGGAGGCTGCAGTGTAAGAATTGCTTGAGCCTGGGAGGTGGAGGTTGCAGTGAGCCGAGATCACACCACTGCACTCCAGCCGTGGTGACAGAGCAAGACTGTCAAAAAAAAAAAAAAAAAGAAAGGAAGGAAGGAAGGAAGGAAGGAAGGAAGGAAGGAAGGAAGGAAGAAAGGAAGAGAGAAAGAAAGAAAGAAAGAAAGAAAGAAAGAAAGAAAGAAAGAAAGAAAGAAAGAAAGAAAGAAAGAAAGAAAGAAAGAAAGAGAAAGAAAGAAAGAAAGAAAGAAAGAGAAAGAAAGAAAGAAAGAAAAAGAAAGAAAGAAAGAAAGACAATATCAGTGGGTTTATCCAAACATAACCCCATTGTAAGTTGAGGAGCACCTATATATGAATTTGGGGGGCACACAAACATTCAAACCGTAGTAGGTGGTACAATCCATAAAAGGGGTCTTTCTCTCAGCTGATCAGATACCACACATTTTTTCTATAGTTCTTGTCCTTCCACTTATGAATACATACATTCTTTAAAAGCAACAATTTTTTGAACCCCTGTCTCCCAGTAAGACCTTTTATTTATGCAACTATTATGTACAAGGCACTGTACTAGACACAGAGCCATCTGCTAACAATCTTATTTGCTTCTCCTCACCAACTTTTGTCGGTCTTGGGGAAAAGGATGAAGAAATGACTAGAGTGGAGGGATGGAGTCACCTGGAAGAAGCTGTCTGAATAAGGGACCAAGTACAGGATAGAAGGTGATTCCTACACATGCTGTCAAAGCCAGGTGTTTGCAAGTCAGCTAAATTCCATGTGCCCTATCATTTGTACACACTTATTATCATCAAATTATTATGTCATTGAACAAAAAGCACTTACATCTTCAGGTATTTTACTGTGTAGGCAGGTTTTCAATAACAGTTGAACAACCAGTTACCAATCAAGAATATCATTTGAATAGATACTGTACGCTACTTTACGAGGGATACATTTTCATGGTTATTGTAAGAGTGAACCCTCATTTATCACAAGATCTTTCTGGTACTTCAGTGAATGAGCCTATAATATAAGTCCATCTCATATTTTTTCTACTCTCCAGTACAGAGCATTTCAAACTTCTCTGCAGATGCTGGGTTAATTGGCATCCACAGGTCATGTGTCAAAGGTTAGATTTTAGGTCAATTATTTCTCTTCTTTCTGGACATCTAAGTAAAGTAAATTTCCAGCCATCTTCCATTTTGGTCTGATTTGCTGCTTGCATCCAACAGTCTTCTACTTTTTTCTAGCTAATGGAGCAATAGGAGAGCAGAATTACAGTTTTCCAATGGTCTTGAACCATCTGACACCTTGTCATTGCTGCTCTTCCATTTTTGTCATCAATAATCCATCTCTGAGAAGACCAAAACTTTTTTAGAGCCCCTTCAGAAGGCCAATTGATATGTCAATAAAGGAAGTCACTGTGAGTTAAATGGAACTCACCGTGGATAACTACTTAGTTATGAATAAAAACAATCCAAGAGTGTGATTTTTGTTTTTGTTTTGTTGCCAATTTAGACTTAATTATACTTAAAACATAAATCTGCTAAATTAATAATCATTCAACTATGACTCTACGCACATCACAGAATATGTTAAGAGACATTGTTGTTATTACAACTGAATAGATGTTCTATTCTAACTACTTTTAGAAAGATAGCTTCTGTAGGAATTATTCATAACAGCTGCTCCCCACATGTTATTCGAATGTCTAAACAATTTTTAAACAAGGCATTATCAGTGAAAGTTAAGTTATTAAATATTAATGCATTTATTTACTTGGATTTAACAACTTATCATCTATGAAGATTGACCAAATTTTTAAAAAGTCTGTCTATTTAAACAATAGAAAAATGTTACAGTAAGATGTTGGTACCATGCACATGGTAATATCTTCCATTCACATGGTAATATCTTCCATTAATTAAAACATAAATTCTAGAGTTCAAAAGTGACATAAATGTGCATAAATATGCATCAAAATATGAACTTAGGATAGCTGTTCACACATGGATTTTTGTCTCTGCAAAACTACATATAAATCATGGTTCTGATGCATGTGAAAAATGAAAATAATCAGTAAAAATCTAGCTATTTAAAATATGTAGGTAGTGCACATTAATGGGTAAGATCAAGGTTTTCAGGGGGGAAATGGGAAATTTGTGTGATGGGGTAGAGAAGCTGCATAAATAGTAAGCAAAGGATTATGGTGATAATTTAAAAATAAACAGAGTAAGACAAAATCCTTACCACTTAAATTCACCATTTTAAAAACACTTTTCCATCTTCTGCCTTTAATGAGTGCTCCTCCTCATGCCTAACTTTTATGGGGGAAACAAGAGTTGGGGAAAATAACTTGGATCTTATTCTAAATTATGAAATTGTCATTCACTCAATTTCTTCCACTTTTTAGGCAGATAATAAATTCCATTGTAATACTTAGAAGGAGAAAATAAAATGTGTGGCATTTTTATTTTAAATAATTTGTCTTACTTTGCTTTTTAAAATTAGCTCTTCTCAGCACATGTAGAATTCAGTTCTTATATTCACCATGCAGCTTTTTCTTCCCATGAGGAACGTGGCTTAGTGCAAATGGTGACTTGATATTTAACCGATCCCTTTCAGCCTCCTTTTCCTCATCGTATCTCTCATCCTCCACTTCGTCTTCCACATCACTGCTCTGAGGACTGGAGGCCTGAGACCCTGAAGGGGAAGGTGGTACTGAGGAAGGCCTGGGATATTTAAATCCTTCTGTCTGCCAAAGACAAAAATAAGACATAAACATCATAACAATGTATTGGTTTTCAATGATGTAAATACTATGCCTCAATCATCAATTTTGTAAGTAGTTATGTATCTATTGTAGTCTGGGTGCTGTTAAACTTTGATTCATTTTGATTTTGATACCACCAACCTCAAGAGGGAGTCATTAAATATGCAGCTATTCTTTATTAAGTACTGAAATGTGCCAGGTGTTATATACATATTATTATCATCTCATCTTTTAACAGCACTCTGATACATATGTTTTTTTCAGTACAGAAGAAAATGGAGGGTTAGAGGGGTCAACTAACTTGCCCAACATCACACAGCACATAAACGGCAGAGCAAAGATTTGTACCAGGTCTGTGATGACTCCAGAAACTTTAATGTCAACTGCCATCTTACACTGCTGATACTGTTAGTCTCTAAGTCTCAACTTTGCTCAACAGAGCTTTGGAATGAGGGTACCCTGGAAATGCCATGGACAGCCACCACTTGAAGGCATCCTGGAAGTCAGGCCACTTCACTGACCCTACAATTCCACCAGTTGCTGTTATTTCAGTTAATGAGAAAATACCACTAGACTTTCATTAATTTGCCCTTCTTCTTGAGATACTGAGATAACTTATTTGATAAACACATGCTGAGCACCAATTATGTTTCTGGCACAACATTACCACTAAAGAAACCAGATGAAAAAACATAATTGAAGTGCATATGATTGAATGGGGAGACAGATGTATCAAAGTGTTACAGCGCTCGTCACTCTGTATTTCAATTATTTTATATATTATTATCGTGTCATACATGTACAGTCATTTTAAAGTTCAGATACTTTACCTGTTAGCAATACAACAAAAGAACTGAGTTCTGCACTTGAGACCTAGCTTGAAGTAGGTGCTCAATGCTTATTAGATATAATAACTGGATAAATAAGTAAACAGAAAAATGGATGAATATTGCTGAATTATCATTAAGTAGAATGACCACCTCTGAATAAGCTAAGCAATCAACTCTGAATGCTAGAATCATAAACATTAAAGTCAGAATTTGTAACCTGAGCCTTTAAGAAAACCTTGTCACCTTTTTCATGGGCAAATTTTACTTCAGGTTAACTTTCAGATCTGTTCCACTGGAAACCTGATATAAGTGGAATATAAATCATGTTACTAGGGATAGTTGTTTATAGTAACAGTGACCCCTGATTGAGAAACTATATCTGAACTGAAAAAATCTATAAATACCTGATGAGGAGCCAGAGTTTTTGGGAATCTCTGAATGATGACTTGTAATTGGGCATATTCCTCGCAGGGATCATGAAAGCTGGTTTGCAGGGATTTACATGAGATAGAGGCTCCTGTGGGACATGGAGCTACTAGCTAAGGTGATCTCATTTGCAATGGTATGGGTCTTATCTTCTTGCACCTAAGCCGTCACCTAGTGTGTAGGGGGCCAAAGATGTTTAGCTCTTGAATCACTGTGTAGACTACTGCAAGGACTAATTCCACTGAAGAGAAATGCCTGATGCTACCCTGCTTCAAGCGGCACCTCCTGTCTTGTACCCTGCTAAGTGAATCTGATGACAAATGTGGCCTATAGCAGTCTTATGAACATAAATATCTAGTTGGATTTTAGAAGAAGACACCCTGGTGGGCATTTTTGAATGGAACATAAATGCTCATCTAGTTCAATTCCTGTGGGGGTGCTGAACTTACCCTATTTCACTCTTGCTGAGTGGTCACCCATATAAACACTTTCTTGGAGAGCAAATTCACTTTCGATTAAAGCAGTCCAGTTTGTTTTTGAACAATTCCCCAAAGAATGGATGTCCATCAGAACCATTTCAAGCATTAAGGCAGAGAAAGTTTTAACTCAGAGATGCTTCTCCAATGACATGAATCAACTGCCTTGAGAGCTTTAAGACAGTCTGATTTGTGAGTTCCTCTCTCTCTTCTTTGGTTTGATTCAACATTATGAAAAAGTATCATAGCTTGTGTGCGTAGCTACTTCCAAATTTAAATGTATTATTTAAACTTATAAAAATAAATATAGCTTTCAAAACAAACAATACATTGAATATTTACCGTTGGTGGTGATATTAGTTCCACATGGAATTTATCTGGAAAAGCTCTGCTTAATGTCAGGTGTCTGGCATGCTGGTAATACTATTGATAGAAAACCAAATCACAGGTTAATAAAAACCCTTAGATATCTCAATAACCAAGTTATTAAATAAGGCCTTATTCTCCACTTCTGAAACCTATGTATTTTTTAAAGTGACAGAATCTATGCACTCTAAGTTTGAGACTCAGGAAAGAAATTATGGTTTATAGTTTTATTATTTTTCAACCCATAGGCAAAGAAATACTATAAAATGCCGGGGAAGAACGCCCATACTGGTCATACTGAGCTCTGAATTGAGCATTAAGGTGACTGAAAACACTGGTTTCATTCCACAGAGAAGCAGTGTGGCATGGAAAAAAGATAGGGCCTGAATATTCAGATAAATTGGGTGTAAATCCGGCTTCAGACCTCAGGCAACAAACATCACTTCTAAAAGTCTAGTGTACCTATTTTCATTGCAAGATGGAGATAGTAAAATTAATCATCCAGGTTGTAATGAGCACTGGCATTTGTGTGTGCAGATACTCAGCAAATGGCAGCATCTATCATTCAGCCAAGAGTGTTCAGCACTGTGCAAACAGACACATTATGTGAAGGCAAAGTCAATTTATTTATTATTAAATCACCACTGCTAAGCTATGTGAGCATCCAGGTGTTTATAAACCTATTGCATGATTGAGAGGATGTATTTCCTGTACTCATCATTTTGAAAAACTGTATTATTCCCATTACTCACTATAGTTGAGAAATATGACCACAATATTTCTCTAGAGAGAAACAAAGTAGGGACTTTTCTCTTGATGTTTTCTTCAACTTCATAAAATGTTTCCTTATACCAGTTACATATCAGGTGAGGCACTGACAATGGAATAGCTAGTAAGATTAGTGCTAGATCCTGACGGACTTGCTATTATGGATAGATTCAAACTAAACATGAAGAAATAGATTTAGGACTTTGTAAACTCATTAAATTTTTAAAAGTACATGGAGACACTGAGGTTTTAACAGTTATAATATTGGATTAACTTTAGAGATTATGACTAGAATCAACACGTTTATAGTCCAGTGGAATTTTTTAAGTGGTCTGCTGTGTTTATCAAAACTTGCTCACTCTGCCTAAGTATCTCCAATCTAGAAGATCTGAGAGCCTCTCAGTTCTGTTCCTCTGGATAATCCTTTGGCGGCGTGACTGTTTGCAAAATCCATAAAGAAACTGAGTCAGCTGATTGCAAGAATCATCTGGAGAACGGAACCGCCTGTCAACGATGTAAATACCTGAAGAACACAAAAGCCAAAGCACAAGTAAAAGTAGGACTCACCTTAAACATTTGTTCTCCTATGATTTACTAACTCTTTGGTTCCATCAAAAACCTATTCATTATCTACCCCCTGACTCAGGAATTACCCCCACTTTATTCTTTTCTAAAGCCCTAATTCCCTTCTAATGGTTTACAACCATTACTGACATACAGCCAACAAAGTGGATCTTGCTGAAAAAACTCTGGCAGTCTAGGGATACACTGGATCAGTGATCCTCCATGTGGTTGCTCACTAACCAGAATTTCCAGGGCAGGGTCTGGATATCTGTGCCTTTTAGGTTCCCCAGTGTTCCCACTGTGCAGCCGTGGCTGAAAACTCCAGCTCTAGCCTGAGGAAAGAGCAACAGTACACCTAAAAAAAGACTGAGGGAAGGCTGGGGCTTGGTAGCTCACACCTGTAATCCTAGCACTTTGGAAGGTGGAGGTGGGTGAATTCGTTGAGCCCAGGAGTTCGAGACCAACCTGGGCAACCTGGGGAAATCCCATCTCTACATACAAAATTTAGCCAGGTGTGGTGGTGTGCACCTGTAGCCCCAGCTACTCGGGAGGCTAAGGCAGAAGGATTACCTGAGCCAGAAATGTGGATGCTGCAGTGAGCCAGGATCAGGCCACTGCTCTCCAGCCTGGGCAACAGAGTGAGACCATGTTTCAAAAAAAAAAAAAAAAAAGATCCAGGGAATTGGCAATGTATAGGCAGAGAATGTATCCCATTCTAATTTTTCTTGCTTCCAATCAATATGAACAGACAGATAATGGTACGCAGATTATTTTACCATCTTAACTTAAACAATTTAGGTGAATTTTGCTAACTTGGCATGGGCCTTTAAAATAATAACAGTAACAATAATAATAATATTAATACATGTACTCTCTAGCTAATGACCAATATATGTACTCTAAGACCATAGTTATTGTAATACCACTTCTAGGCAGTAGAAGGGATCAAAATTCAAGGGGAAAAAAGGTAAAGAACAAAGTTTGTCCAAGGTTTGCGTTCTTTTTGCAGTTTGTCTTATGGGCAATATATTAATATTAATAACATTCTTATCTTATTTGTGGACCACACATTTAAAGCTACTTTTTTTTCCTCCACTTTTAGTTTAGGGTCAGGGGAAACACATGCATATTTGTTAGATGGGCACATTTCGTATTGCTGAGACTTGGTGTACAAATGATCCCATCGTCCAGGTGATTAACATAGTGCCTGGTAGGTAGTCATTCAACCCATGCCCCCTTCCCCCACTCCCCACTCAAGCAGTTCCCAGGTGTCTATTGTTTCCATCTTTGTGTCTATGTGTATTCAATGTTTAGCTCCCACTTATAAGTGGGAACATGCAGCATTTGGTTATCTGTTCCCACATTAATTCACTTAAGATAATGACCTCCAGCTGCATCCATGTTGCTGCAAAGGACATAAATCTATTTATAAATCTACTTTTTTTTTTTTTTGAGACAGCCTGAGGCTCTGTCACCAAGGCAGGAGTGCAGTGGCACGATCTCAGCTCACTGCCTCCTCCACCTACCAGGTTCAAGTGATTCTTATGCCTCAGCCTCCGGAGTAGCTGGAATTACAAGTGTGAGCCACCATACTTGGCTAATTTTTTGTGTGTTTTTAGTAGAGATGGGGTTTTGCAATGTTGGCCATGCTGGTCTCAAACCCCTGACCTCAAGTGATCCACCCACTTCGGTCTCCCAAAGTGCTGGGATTATAGACATGAACCACCGTGCCCAGCCTAAATTGACTTTTAATTAAACAAGAAATATAAAAACATTAGTTTAATTATCAGGATAACTTTAGAGTTAGGCTCTGTAAAGAACCTGTGCTTTGTTTGGTTAGAGGTCACGAATCCCCAGGATGGGTTAATGATGAAAAAGCTCACCATAAGCAGTAGGATCAGCCACATGCTCCTGCATGAAACAACCAAACCCGGAGAGGTTCGTGGTCACACTGGGGATACCCATCACAGTGCATTCAGCTGCCAGGGGAAAAAGACCAAAGCTTGGCTTCAGACCAGCGCCTAAATCCTTGTATGCACTCAGAAGAGGAAAAGGCCCTCCTCCTAGTAATAGCAATGTTCACTCTGTGTCAGGCACAACACTAAACTCTTTACATGTCTCAATAACTTATTTAATCTCTCAGCAACCCTGTGAAGCGGGGCCATCATTATCCCCGTCTTATAGCTGAAGAAATTGAGGCACAGAGAAATAACTCGCCCACCTTCACAAGGCCAGGGTTCGTGGTATAGCTGGGATTTGAAGTCAGACATCTGGCTGCAGAACCCTTGGGTAGAACTGCCAGGCTCCACTGCACCTTCAATCCCAGCTGGTTTTGTTTTTTGCTTCTTTCTAGCCTGTGTTTCTAAGAACTTGGCAAGTTTATAGGGTAGGTTAAATATGTTTTGGATGTGACCAGCTTCTTCCCCCATTTAAATCTCCCTTGGCACATATTCCTTCCATCGTCTCAGGAGCTCCATAAATGGATGATCTCTTTCGCTGCTCCCTCAGCTTTTAATCAAAATCTGTTTTCCAGGAAATAACTGATATGTCTTAAAATTTTTACTAGTCTCAAGGATATCTGCATTTTTAGGAATTTATATTTGATAATGGAATTACCCTTGGTTGGTGAGTGGTGATGGAGGAAAAAAGATCTTCCCATTACCCATGCAGTAATACAATTTAGACAGCAACCTTATCTCTTGCTCTGCAAATGTTTCCTCTTGGTTTAGCTATATAGCCATGGAGTTGTGGTTCTCTAATTTTAGTGGCGGGTGGTGCAGAGGAGGAAAGTGGGATGGGGACTATCAGCCCTTTTGAGAGTCTGATGAACATTTTGGAACTCCTTTCCAGAAATATTCTCTTTTTTTTTTTTCTTTTTACATAATTTTATTTCCTCAGACTTCCTCCTGGATTCAGCTCCCCCTTCTTTGGGAGTTGGGAGTTGGAGAGTATCTCTTACTTTCTTTTTAAAAAAATTTTACTTTAAGTTCTGGGATACATGTGCTGAACGTGCAGGTTTGTTACATAGGTATACATGTGCCATGGTGGTTTGCTGCACCTCTCAACCCATCATCTAGGTCTTAAGCCCCGCATGCATTACGTATTTGTCCTAATGCTCTCCCTCTCCTTGCCCCCCAATCCAACAGGCCCCGATGTGTGATGTTCCCCTCCCTGTGTCCGTGTGTTCTCATTGTTCAACTCCCACTTATGAGTGATAAAGTGAGGTGTTTGGTTTTCTGTTCCTGTGTTAGTTTGCTGAGGATGATGAAGAGAAATATTCTTATATAAATATGTATACAAAATTTTGTCTATAATGCCATGAAAGTTCACAGATCCTTAATGTTTACTAAATGGCCATGAAATCACTATGCAGTAAAATTCCAGGCACCCATGAAGCTTAGTATATGTTCATTGAATTAATTTAATGAAGTAGGTCCTTATATTTATTTGGCTCTCTGAAAACACATTTTGTTGAATACTTTCTAGAGTGAGTTAGATCTAGTAACACGTAAGAAGATTATTCTAAAAATAATAGAGAGTTATCTAATATGCTAATGTTAAATGTATACCACCAGAAGTTGCATTCTTTCTGTAACTATAGGTTGGGGAAGAGTGACCAGCTCCTTTCGGTTAATGTAAATCACAGCATGACTCATTCACTATGGACTATTCCACAAGCTCACTTATTTGTCTATTTATAATATCCCTTGTAACATCTTCTTTGGCCTTTATCTTAAAACATTAGATATATCTCCTTTATCATTTTGGGTTGTTAAGTTTAACTTTGTCTTATAAAATGACACTTCGGTGGACAGTCGGCTGTTAGTTCTATAACATTTTCTTGACCTGAGAGAAAGGACTTCCCACATTGCCTCAGTCACTCATGCATTTGGTTGTATGCTTCTCTATTCATGATACTTCCAATAGTAAATTGTTCTACTAGAAATAATAAGAACAAGGTCAAAAACAAAGTGTTAAGTTCATCAGTGAAACGTGTGCTTTATGTGTCTCAAAAGATGGTGTATTGCAAGCAATCTGTGATATTTATGTGGACATTTCATAAGTACGAAGACAACACCTTCACAAAAGTAGGCCATTTTTAGATCTGCAAGAGAGACACCTGGAGGAGTTACATACAAATATTTTCCATGTCATGTTTCAAGACAATCCTTTGTCTATTTTCCGCAAGAAATTTTAAAGTTTTCATGGCTGCTGGCAAATTATGCTTGGTGAAAGCTAGAACAATAGAATAGGACCTTATGAGCAAACACGCATAGCCCTCATGTTGTTCCTGCTGTAAATAATACCGGATCCTATTTTTGTAGAATTTTAAATTCTGTATTTTAATTCTAGGATAAAGATGCAAATAATAGAAAAAATTCTTCCTCTTCATAATTCAGCCTATTATTCCCCCTCACTTTGGCCTCTGCTACTCCTTACTTGAGCTTTATATCAATGATAACATTGAGATACAAAAGGCAACATTTATTATCTCAATTATAAATAAAAATGTTTTCTGAACTTTTTAAAAATCACAAGTGAAGAGGCCAGGAGTGATGGCTCATGCCTATAATCCCAGCACTTTGGGAAGCCGAGGCAGGTGGATCAGCTGAGGCCAGCAGTTTGAGACCAGCCTGGCCAACATGATGAAAACTGTCTCTATCAAAAACACAAAAATTAGCCAGGCGTGGTGGTGTGTGTCTGTAATCCCGCTACTCAGGAGGCTGAGGCACAAGAATCTCTTGAACCCAGGAGGCAGAGGTTGCAGTGAGGCAAGATCATGCCACTGCACTCCAGCCTGGGCAACAGGGTGAGACTCTGTCTCAAAGAAATAATAATAAAATCACAAGTGAAATTGTATTTACATTGGGCAGAAAAATCTCTGATTATTAATAAGAGATGGAAAAGTTATTGTTGTATTCTTTCCATTGGTATGTATTTAAAGTATTTTGTTTCCCTTTTAATTAGACATTTCAGTACAAATACAAATTGATCACTTTGGATGCTAATGGCAACCATGCCAGTTGGGCCCAGGAAAGAAAAATACATAGTAAATCTGAGAATCTACCATCTGTTAAAAAATAAAATAAAATAATGAAGGAGGGTGAAGAAGGAGGAGTTTCTGAATGGAATGATGTCATTGCTGACAGTACTTACTGAATTGCTAGCCTCTCCTACCTAGTACCTTTTATTTTGAGGCACCCGAATGTGAAGAAGACTTTTCACTGTACACTTTTTTATATTTGTTTCCCTAACCATGCGACTGTGTTACCTATTATATATTAAATACATTCATTAAATTTTAAAAAGAATTATTTTAAAATAATTTTTAAAGGACATTGCTAGACTATTATTTATTATATTAATCCTACTTACAGTCAGTTTCTCCTTCACACTAATAAATGGGGCAGATAGAGATGGCTAGATAACATACAACCTTTATAACACATTCCTTTTTCTTTGGAATTCAATGAGGCAATATCTCACATACCTTCTAAAACACGCCCAAACCGTGGTATACTTACATAATCTTCATCCTTATTCTTAAGTAATCATCTACAAACCATAATTTGATCCCTGAGATGAATCTAACCAAAATTTTTTTAAAACTGAAGAATTGAAATCTTATTAGAAATTTAATATCAGCTTTGAATATTATATATATGCACATAAAATAACATAGTAACAAAATCCAAACATTCCACATTCTATGCATGACACGTACCTGGAGTATAACCCCAGGGTTCATAGTATGACGGAAATACTCCAAGGTGACAACCTCTGACAAACTCTTCATAGTCCATGGGCAGTAAGGGACTGGTGGAGGATAGAAACTCTGGATGCAAAATCACCTAAAAAAGGAAAATTCTAATGAAAAAAAAGAAAAAGAAGCAAGAAAAGTGGAAAATCTCCTACAATTTGGTTATTTCAGTACTGTACTATAGAATCCTTGTGTTCTAGATTCAGAAAGAAAAAAGAGATAAGACAAAAGAAAAAGAAAAAAGCCTTGGTGGTTTGTTCTCCTCTCTCCATTTTGTAAAAGTGTCTACGCTGCCTATTTAACTTTCCCTCAGGTTCCAAGGCTTACACTGAAGGACAAGGAGTTAGAGTGCTCATTTTTGCTCTCACACTAAGCTACATCCTCCAGTCCAGCTTTGACATGCAATAAACATTATATTTGGTTTTCTAATTGCTCTTGTCTTTTTACCAATTTGTTCCCAACTCAAGCGGGGAAGAGGGAGCTATATAACAGACCACTCTTACATGCCTTAAGCATGAGTTGTTCAAGTGAAATGGAACTAAGGGACAGGGAAGATATTCTAGGAATGCCATCTAGATTAAATCATGCTGCAGGACTTCATGCAAACCACCATCCTCTCTCACCTAGAGGCCATCACCTCCTAACATACTTGCCTGCTTCTTTCTGTTCCACTAGGGTCTCCATTCAACACAACTAGACTGATCCTTTAAAAATGTCAGTCATTCCCTTGCTCAAAGTTGTTCAGTGGCTTCCCATTTTACTCAGAGTAAAAGCCAAAGTGTTTACCATGGCTTCTAAGCAGTAGTGTGCTGGTAAATATTTAAGAACTGAGACAGTGAAGTATAAATACATATTAGTACATAAATTTGTTGTAATTTTTAATGAGATGAATAATGTCTATACAGTTACCAAACAATGAAAGATGTTATAACATGTAGATGTTTATAACAACTTTATTCATAATTGCCAAAACTTGGAAGCAACACAAATGTCCTTCAGTAGGTGAATGAATACATAAATTGTGGTACATCCAGACAATGGAATATTATTTAGTGCTAAAAAGAAATGAGCTATCAAGCCATGAAAATAAATAGAGGAAATGTAAATGCATACTACTAAGTGAAAGAAGTTCATCTGAAAAGGCTACATGATGTATGATTTCAACTGTGTGACAATCTGGAAAAAGTAAAACTATGGAGCCAGTAAAAAGATTAGTGGTTTCCAGGGGTCAGGGGTGAGGGAGGGATGAATAGGCAGAGTATAGAGAATTTTTAGGGCAGTGAAAGTATTCTGTATCATACTATGATGATGAATACATTTGTCAAAACCCATAGAATGTATAACACCAAGAGTGAACCCTAATGTAATCTATGGAACTTAGGTGGTAATTATGTGTCAATGTAGGTTCATCTGTTGGAACAAACATACCACTTTGGGGGATGCTGATAAGGGGGAGTCTGTGCATGTGAAGGTGCAGAGAGCAAATGGACACTGTACTTTCTGTTCAATTTTGCTCTGAACCTAAAACTGTTCTAAAAAGCAAACTCTATTACAAGTGGATATATACAAAACTCCTTATTGTGAATTCTATGTAGTCAATTCTCATAATTTACTATTTCTATTTTTCCAAAATTTTGTATTCACAACCAATTTATAGTTTCAATTGATGGCTGATTGTAGCTCTGACATAAATGTTGATTGATTTCCTTTGTTAATGAGTAAAAGGAGCTGAAATAACAGAGACATTTGTTGGAACTTCACGAGTTCATCAATAATGCAAGTGACTTCTTTGCTGGGTCAGATAATAGTTTTTGAACATGGACAAAATATTTTTTTGCTACTCACAATGTACAGGCTACAGATCCAGAAATCAATACATAGTAAATGAAGCCATCATTTGTAGTGTTTGCCTATTTTCATTCTAAAAATATTCCCACTACCACCAAGGCCATTTTTAAGCTACCAATATGATGTTCCTGAATTCAGAGACAGGGAAAGCAGTAGCACATCATTATAAAGCATTTGCACCACAAAGATCTGACAGACATAAAGAGTCTCAAGTGCATAGGTCATAGTAACATGCAGTAAATAATGAGGATGTGAGGAATTTTGAGCATTACCTTTCATTTAATATAGTTGACTTATTTTCAAATTTATATAATTTAATTTTAGCAATAGCTGTATCTAAAACTGGCTCACAAAGTTTCTGAACATTTAACTATTGGCTCTTGTGCACTTGTATGAGCCAGTTCTGGGCCCACACTGGAAAGGCAGAAACAAGAGCATGGACATTCTGTGCTTTCTGTTCAATTGTGTTATGAACCTAAAACTGCTCTAAAAATAAAGTCTATTAAAAATGTACATTTTTTAATAGATTCATATTCCTTATTGTGAATTCTATATAGTCAATTAATTTGCACAATGTGCTATTTTGCCTAGCAAGTTTGTGTGTGTGTGTGTGTGTGTGTGTGTGTTTTTCTTTTTGGCACATATTTTGCCCAATATGCTATTTTATCCTTCTGGTTCTCACTATTCTCTCCATCTCTGAATTCAGTGATATCACATTGGTAGCTTGACAATGGCCTTGGTGGCAGGGAGAGTTTTCATAGAATGAAAATAGGCAAATACTACAAATCATGGCTTGATTTACTGTGTATTGATCTCTAGACTCAAGAAAGTAATGGAAAAATATTAATAGTTCAGGTTTAGCCTTAAAATGTGTTGTATCTGTAACCATTACATTGTGAGTGACACAAAATATTACTAATGATGACAGCATGGCTCTAATTGGAAAGTTCTGAGTAGAATAGCTATTTAACTTGCTAACCGTGTGAATGAATTGTCTTATTTCTCCCACTTACTACAGTTATCACTGAGCTATTATTAGATTATCTCTCAGCCTCACCCATACCTAAGGGGTTATTGAAAATAAGTGACATCTGATATAAAAGTATTGGGAATCCCACGTTTACAGAAAGTTCCAAGTACAATATGAAGAGAATTCATGTATTTTCAGAACCATTCATAAACTGCTGACTTGATGCCCAACATTCCCACATACTTAATGTGTATTTCCCACAAACAAGAGCATTCTTACATAATCTTACAAAAACTGCCATATAATCCTTAAACCCCATTTAAGTTTTCTGATGATTAAAATAGTGATTTTTAAACCAAAGCATCCAGTTCAGAATTACATATTGCATTTAGTTGTCACAAACCTCTAGAGTCCTTTAGTCTGGAGGAGTTCATGGGCTTTTTTGGCTTTCCTGACTTTGATATTTTTGAAGACTATAATCTATTTATTTTGATGTATGTCCCTCAGTGTGGGTTTGTCTTATGTTTCTTCATAATTAGATTTATTTTACACATCCTTGGCACATATATCACAGAAGTGGTGTTGTGTTCTTTTCATTGCATTTTAATCAGGCGGTAAAGGTTTTCTATTTTTTTCATTAATGATGATGTTTATTTTGATCTCTTGACTAAGGCCAGGCCTTTTTGGCTTCTCCACTGTAAAGTTATTCTTTTTTCTCTTTGTTATTAACAAGTACTGGGGCAGTTATTTTGAGGTTGTGTAAATATCTCATTCCTAATTAAACTTTTAATTAATATTTTGATTGGACTTCTGGTTCCTTATGTCATTCAATGCATCCTAATTCCTTACTATCTTTATTTATTTTGACACTCAAATTGTCCATGATTTGGCCAGTGGGAGCTCCTTCAAGTTTGTTTCTGTATATATTTAACAAGCCTTCATTGTTCCTTGAGCATTTCTTTGATTTTTGACACAAGAAGTTTCAGGCTCCTCTTGTACTTTACCTGTCACAGTTCTAGAATCAGCCAATTCTAAAGGCAGCCCTGGTTCCCTTTAATAGCAAATGGTATTTAGCAATCAAGACCTGGCTAACAGGTGTGTTCATTGTCATTGGCCTATTACTTCCCCCAAGTGCTCTGAGTAGACAGAGATAAAGAACACACACACACACACACACACACACACCTGGTTTTTGCTACCTTTAATTTGCTATGTATCGGGTCAATCTTCTTCTGTGTAACTAATCTTTCTCCACACACTCCCTCACATGCACGGATGCCCTCCTCTCTCCACTCTGGCTCTGACATTGCTTTAGGCTGCTCCTCTTTGTGTAGACATTTCTCAAACTGCTTGGACTCTGATGCCTTTCTCTGGACTTCCACAGCACTCTCCCTGTTCTAGGGCAGATACCTACGTTGTGTTGCCCACCAAATGGCTTTAGAACTGAATTGTTCTGGAAGGAAAAGGAAAGATAAAGAAAAAGAAGACAGGCCAGGTGCCGTGGCTCACTCCTGAAATCCCAGCACTTTGGGAGGCCGAGGCAGGTAGATCACCTGAGGTCAGGAGTTCGAGACCAGCCTGGCCAACATGATGAAACCCTGTCTCTACTAAAAGTACAAAAATCAGCTGGGCATGGTGGCGGGCACCTGTATTCCCAGCTACTTGGGAGGCTGGGACAGGAGAATCACCTAGAACCTGGGAGGCAGAGGTTGCAGTGAGCGGAGATCGCTCCACTGCACTCCAGCCTGGGTGACAGAGCAAGACTCCATTTCAAAAAAAAAAAAAAAAGAGAGAGAGAGAAAGAAGGCAAACTAGTTTTACATAAGCACACTACACTTTTCATGTTTATTCATGAAATAATAAGTACACATTCTTCAGAAGAGATTACTTTGAAGAAAAACGCTAATAGGATATATAACAATTATCATTATATTTGTAGAACATTTTATATATTATAAATATACATATTACCTCATTTAATCTTAGTGACATTGTGCAATTGGTAAAGAAGACATAAAGAGGGCCATTGAATTATCAATTTTAAATTGATTTTTATCACTTTATAATCTTATATACCAAGGATTAAAGTGGAGAGTTTTACCCCTTGGATCCTCAAGGACATTACAAACATTAATTATATCTCAGCAGATCCATAAGTAGGAGAGAAGTTAAACTTAAGAAGAAATAAAATAAGATATGCAAACCGCAGTACTTAAGAATTCAATCACAGAAATTACAAAATGGCAAAGTAAAAGTGAACACAGTGTTTTCATTCATAGAACATGATTTGAGTTCCTATTGTGTACAAAGTACCTCACTACAAAAAAAGACAAAAGACACAGATACTGTATGTGGGCAATCATCAAACTGGCAACCCATTGTACTCTTGGCAAAGAACAAGAAAGGGGGATTTGAAAAGCATTGTGTCTGCTTTAGCGTTTCCAAGCTAGGAAAAGTTGCACTCTCCAAAGTCCATTTTGGAACATGAAAACACCATGGTTTATTTGTTTTGCTCCCAGCCAAACAGAATGACAGCACAACTAAAATAAGAAAACAGCTGCTCTGGCCCTAAACCGGCCAATTGCAGAAGCCCAGGGATGAGGAAGGTATATTAGAGGTCAGCTGAAGGTTATAAAGAGGATTAAATGAGATCCTGTATACAAAAGCCCCCAGGAAAACTCCTGGCTCACAGAAGGCCCTACTTAGATCAGTAGGAAAAACAAAACAGAAACAGAGACAAAGACTTGTCTGACTCTTTATTTATCCCAGGACAGAAGTAAGGTCTCAGGAAGTTAGTTTATTTTTACACCGTGGCAGCCCACAGTCGAGACATGAAATCTTCAGCCTGGGCTTTCCTCACCATACCACGTAGCTAAGGCAAAATGATAAATAAATTCGAATTCAAAATCACCTGCAATGTTTGCTGAATCAAATATGACATTCGTATCAAAAACTTATCAATGTACTCAGAGAGTTTAGAGCCACTCTATAGAGTTCTTTAAGTAAGCAGGTGATTAAACAGTTACTTAAATCAGCTCAGGCCTAAGTTATTGCCAAAGTTTTAAAGAATTGTTAATAAAATATAACGCCTAATTCTGAATTGATGGGAATTTTTCTCAGTGCCTTGAGTATATAGTAAATGTCAGGAAGGAGCTGTACATTTATTTTGTGTGTGTCTGTGGCTGCCTTATGATAATAATAAATGAACATCTCAAAATATGCATGAGTTTAACTGTATAGACAGAAATTATGAGCCAAACTTTCATCTCCACTCATCCTATGAAAGTCACGTGCTTTGATATCTCTGTGCCTTCTCCTCTACTTTTTTTCTCTGCCTGGTGAGTCCTCTTTCCTGTTATTTACATGATGAATTCCTGATCATTAATCAAGATCTAGCTAACATGTCATCTCTTTTATAAAACGTCTTACCAAATCCTCCAGGAGAAGATAAATCCGCTTTCTTCAACTCTCACCAAACTCTATTCACATCTCTCTTCTAAAAATAATGAGTTCCCATCATGTGTCAGATACTGGGCTAAGAACTAAAAGAAGTGAATACTTATTATGTATTGACTATGTGTCAAGCTGTTAAATGAAGTACCTATTTATGAATTATTTTTGAGATGGGGTCCCACTCTGTCACTCAGGCTAGAGTGCAGTGGCACATTCATAGCTCATTGCACCCTCGAACTCCTGGCCTCAAGTGATCCCCCCGCCTCAGCCTTCTGAGTAACTGGGATTACAGACAGGAGCCACTGCACTTGGCCTATGTCTAATTTAATCCTTACAGTTCTATGAGTGCGGGGTTATTTTATCACCATTCACAGATGAGAAGACTGAGGTACAGACAGATTCAGTGAATTTACAAAATTGATAAGTGTCAGGGATTTAAATATCGTCTTCATGGACTTAGTCTGCTGCATTTTTTATAGATCTGCCAGCCCTGGAAATACAGCTCAGCTTTCCTTCTGGAGATCTTAGCCCCAGGAATCTTGACTGACAGCACCAATTGCAGCAGCTGCTCCTAACTTACAGGACTGGCAGAAAGAGTACCAGTGTAAAGTCGTTTCTGCCCAACAGGTGCCTTTAATGGGCAATTTTTGTTTGGGGAATCCCTATCCCTATTAATAGGAATCTGTATTCAGTTGCTCATAGAATCAGACATCTATCTGTCTGCCAATCTGAAACTATTTTGGTAAGTGGGAGGTACATATAAAGGTAAAACAGAATGGAAAGGTTGCTGAATACAGGAAAAAGTTTTATGTAGTAACATTCACACTAATATATTTAAAATAAGTTAACAGTAAACCAATTTATACACGCACAAAACACACACACATAAAATAGGCTTCTTTTGTATTAAGAAATGAAGCACCGTAAAATAGTTCTGAATTTGTGTTAGCTGTAGACTGCACTATTGAAAACTATTTTTCCTATTTTTCTGTGTCCATGTGTATGTATGTGTTCCTTTCTTTCTTCTATTAACTGACAAGCCATGTTGAGTGGTTTTGGACCACTGCTTTTCCCCTGTGTGAGGCACAAGTGCTGCTGTGTGTGTATATTTTTTGTATATTAGCCAATTTTTATCAATTCTTGTTTTTTATTGAATACATTGACTGTCCTTTCTAGGAAGGAAAGAAGGAAGGAAGGAAGGAAGGAAGGAAGGGAGGGAGGGAAGGAAAAAAGGAAGGGAAGGAGGAAGGGAGGGATGGAAGGAGGGAGGGAGGGAGGAAGGACAGACTGAGGCATTTTTAAATCTGGGCTGCAGTCTGTGGCTCTTCCTACATCATCCTTCCTTCCTGCTCTCTCTTCGTGGGTATATTGACCTGCAAGACCTGCATCTCCTTGCCTGCACTTGCTTTCGACCCCTTGGTCCTTCACAGGGCTTTCCTCTAATTAGTCCTTTGCATATCTAACCTCACCTTGGCGACTGCTTCTCAGAGAACCTAAACAGAGACAATACATATGAGACATGATTGCTGCCTCAAATAACTGAGTTCTTCTAGAGAAATGAACACATAACATTTTTTTAAAATACAATTTGTTGTAATAACTCATATAACTACAGTAGATATAAAGCTTCTCGAGAATGCAGATAAGGAAACAACTGTTCCCATCTGGAGTAGAGGAATGTGTGTTAGGGAAAGGGGCAAGGAAAGAATGACTTTTAGGTTGGAGCCCAGAAGAATTGTTAGAATGACAGATAAGAGTATTTCAGAAAGAGATGATAACATCAGGAAGGACACAGAGGTATGAAAGTGTTACGTGGCCGGGCGCGGTGGCTCAAGCCTGTAATCCCAGCACTTTGGGAGGCCTAGACGGGCAGATCACCAGGTCAGGAGATCGAGACCATCCTGGCTAATATGGTGAAACAGCTTCTCTACTAAAAAATACAAAAAAACTACCCGGGGGAGGTGGCGGGCGCCTGTAGTCCTGGCTACTCGGGAGGCTGAGGCGGGAGAATGGCATAAACCTGGGAGATGGAGCTTGCAGTGAGCTGAGATCCGGCCACTGCACCCAGCCTGGGCGACAGAGCGAGACTCCGTCTCAAAAAAAAAAAAAAAAGAAAGTGTTACGTATGCTTAGGAAATAAGGTATTTTTCCATTCCTGGAAAATTGTTTCACTGATGCAAAACACTTTTAAAACAGAGATCAGCAAGGCATTCTTCATTTAGAGCTTCCAATTTCAAGGAACCTTCCAGTCTCAGTCTTCCCAAGAGCAAGGGAAGCATAAACTATTGCCAGCTGCATGAGCCATCCCTCCTTTTCCCACTTTCCTTCATCCCTCCCTTCTATCTGCATGTATTGTATGTAACATGTGCCAGGCAGCAGACAGATCCTCAGAAAAAGATATATAGATTTAGATAAAAGTGTGACACAAAAGGTTCTGAGAAAAATAGAAATCTACAGGGAAATAAAAGGCTTTCCGTGCCCCTACTATTTCCTTTCCAGGAGACAGAGAGAGAGAGACAGAGAGAGACCAGCCTAGGTTAAACTATATGAGAATGAGGCCTAGTTAGTACTGACATCCTCTGCAATGAAGTATAATACTAAAAAGTGGTATTATAATACTAAATTGTGGATATAATACTAAAAAGTCTAAGGGATAGATTTTTCTATCTCTTAGAAATTATTTCTATCCCTTAGTATTATTTTTACCTTGATGGATACATTCCTGCATTCCCAGGGATGTAGCTCACTGATTATAGGAGGTGTGCTAGGTGCAGATATTTCAGAAATACAGAAACACAAATAAGAAAATAAAAACCACTTACAATGAAAGTGGCCCCATTGTCCTATAGAAATAATACTTATGGGTTTTTAAATAAACATAGAAATCGACACTTCTGGTCTTAAAACTCGAAATTTACATTTGTCTCATCTGAGTTCCTCCCTCAGGAAAGGCACAGAAGCTCACCAGATCACCACATCCAGACAATGAGACGCCAGACCCCTCGTTCCTCCTGATTGCTTCTTTATCCTTTCCTAATTCCTGTTTTACGTTCCTTCCCCGCTTGTGTAAACTCCTCAGTTTTAGTCAGATGGGGAGATGAGTATGAGGCTCATCTCTCATTCTCCTAGGCTGCAGCACCCGTACAGTGCTTCTTCCCTGAAAGTTTGGCTCGTGATTTTCTCAGTGACTGGCTTTCTGCCTCACGAGCAAGGGGACCCAGATCAAAAACCTGGCATCTCAGTAACAATGCTATGGCCTAGGGCCATCTATGTGCCTATGGATATGTTTGATATAAATGTTCCACAGCATGGAACATTTTATAAACTGCTTGTGTTACTTAATGCTGTATCATGAAGTCTTCCTACAATTAAGAAAATTTCTCCTACCTCAATTTCTGAAATATTTTTCTTTCTGTTCTCTGCTCTTTCTTTCTTTCCCTGACTTTTCTTCCTCTAATTTTCTCTTAAATCTTGAAGTTTCCTTGGACTGACATTTTTCTCTACTCATTCAACCTAGTCTTTTTATTTTTATTTTGTGTTTTTGTGAGACAGTCTCACTCTGTCACCCATGCTGGAGGGCAGTGGCACAATTGCTGCCTCTACCTCCCGGGCTCAAGGAATCCTCCCACTTATGCCTCCCTAGTAACTGGTACTACAGGCATGTATCACTACACCTGGCTAATTTCTTTGCATTTTTTGTAGAGACAGGGTTTCACCATGTTGCCCAGGCTGGTCTTGAACTCCTGGGCTCAAGCAATTCACCTACCTCAGCCTCCCAAAGTGCTGGGATTATACGTGTGAACAACCACCCTGGCCCTCAACCTGGTTTTCAGTGTGTCAGGGTCATCATTCCTTGATGTCCACTGCTGCCCATGCACAAATATCTCTCCTTCAAGGTTGCCCTTGTAAGCTCCAGGCCTATATTTTCTCAGTGCCCATTAAACATCTCAGGTTGTGTATCTGACATAAAACTCAAACTCAATTCATCAGAAGCTGAACTCAGTTCATGACATGACCCTCAAACCACTTTCTGCTAAAGACTTGTTTTGATTTTTAGGAAGCATTGGTTAAATACTGAAGCCAAGAGGCTATTATTCTTGATTTTTCCCTCTTTCTTACTCCCAGTATCCAACAGTCACTAAGGATGACCTTTTCTACATGCAACCACCTCTCCCATGGTTTTGTAAAAACATCAAAGGGAAAGAGGGTGAAGGCCAAATTTATTTGTTTGACGTTTTTAACGTGGAGAAATACAAGAAATATCTATAGATAGCAAAAGAAGAAGCTAGTGATAAGAATGAAATGTACAACAGAACAGAAGGTAAAAAGATAAGGCAAGTTTCCTAAGAATGTGCATATTGAAATCTTAGAATAGTTGTAAGAACCTGAAGGAAAAAATGTAAGGATAGGTCAAAATCTATATTTGAGGCCAGCATAGGAGGACACTGAAGGAGTTCATAATTCATTTAATCCTCAATTAGGTCACCTGCTAAAAACGAAAGAAAGAGGTGAAAGTGGGGTCATTTGAAAATATTTGTTGTGGGCATTTGATCTTGAACATTAGTGGATGGAGCTTAGTAGAGGTAAGCAATTATCTGTTTGCATGTTCGTATTTGTCTTCTATATCCAGAACCATGCCTAGAATACAGCAGGCCCTCAGTAAATATCATATAGTTTAAGCTCCACAGTGGCAGAAACCAAGTCTTATTCATATAAATGTCCTCAGCAAGTAAAATTGTACCTAGTCATTGTAGAAACTCAAGCCAAAATAATGAATTGTTCTATAGAAAATTATATAAAAACATTATCAGCCACATTCTCTGAAACTGGAAGCTTCTCATATTATCCCCTTAAGTTGAACTTTATTAGAAAGAAACAAACACAGTTCATGTTAATATCAACAATTCCTTCATTCAAATAATTCTTAGAATAATTGGTATCATTAAAAAGTAATTTCCTTATGCTTATTGGCAGTATTGTACAGTGGAAATAAATGCTAGACTTATAGCTCAAAGCTATGAATATGCTTCAATTTTCAAGAATTATACCAAAATATTCAATATACTTTAGTTATCCGAGACAAGAAACTGAGCCACTTTTCCTTTAAAATACTTAAAATATTTCTTGTAGATATAAAAACAAATAAGGAAAGCTCCTAATAAATTCTCAGAAAATATATTTTATGTAAGTTTAAAGTTCCCCACATAAACAATTAGCTCTACCTTGACTCTGTCTGTGCGGTTGTTGAAAAGTCCAATCCGTCTAATGGTGCTGAGGATGGGGTCGGTGGAGTCATCGATCATGTTGTGGGTGGTCACTGGGGGCAATGACTGTCGCTGAAGTATGAGAGGGAAGGAAATGTCAATTGCAGAAAGAATAAATAAGGGTGACTAATTTCAACAATAGGTCATTGACATTTCATCCAACCTTCACACCTTCAGTCTTTTGAGACGGCACTAATGATGATGACTAAGTCTTGTGTGCGTTGCAAAGGAAGATATGGGTTGAAAAATCTCCTTTGCATACTATGAACACATGAAGCTTTTGTTTTCCCCCTGCAGCTACTATATGAGAGACCTGGGCTTCCTGACTGCTTCCAGGACTTATTTGGAATAAAAAGGTGTCCTGAAGTCTTGACTTAAGATGAACTTTACTGATTTCTTTTAGCAAGACTGTCCTCCAGTACCTGATTCTTCCCTATTATAACAAGCATTTTGATGCAAGTCTAACACATTTGTTTTATCTCTTTTGTAATAATTCCACTCGACTAAGAAATACTCTTTTCTCTAATGTGACTCAAATTCTATATTTTGGAAATATTTAGGACTTTTTTGTAGTTACTAAACTATACATAATTTTTATATTGAATATATTGATTCAAAAATAATTTTGTAAGTGAGTGGAAAGACAAATTTCATGAGTTTTTTAAGGAGTCCTTAAAACCACTAATGAAAAAATGTCCAAAGTAATCATTTAAGTGACTATGTAAGAATGTCTTTTCTAGCCTCAGGTCTAAATATGTTCCAAATTAGCACATTCCAATAAATTAAAATACTGATTAGATAGAATTTTATAACTATGGGACATGGTAGGTGCTTTTTTCCTTATTACCTGAGTTGAAAAGATGGCTCTTTTCATAATTGTTAGATCATCTCGATCTAAAATATTGTTCATGTCAGGAATTTCTCCTCTGCAGGGAAAAAATGTTAATAACAAAAATAAAAACAGTTGGCACTAATTCAGTGATTCCTAAGCATCAGATTATATATTATACATTTCATGTATTTTAATAAATAATGTTGATTATTCTATTAAGTAAATGTGTTCATATAGACTTAATATTTAAGTACATATTTAATACACATTGTCAATATATATTTTGAATTAAAATCTCATGAAGTCTCCCTCAGCTTCATACTGACATATCAACCCTTAATGAGTTCATCATTGAATTAGAACTTGCCTGCATATAACTGTGTTCCTATTTGTGCAGCTGTTTACAAGTTTTTTCAAATGAAGGATAAAACACTGTTCACATGACATAACACACTTTCAAAGATTAATTCCTTTATATTTGGAAGAAAATTAACAAGTTATGATATCTAAATTGTTAAGTTTGAATAATGAAGCCTTGAGTGATTGAAGTACAAAGCATTGCAAGCACCTACCTTAATAATGCATCATAGAGTTTTTTCCCAAACTTTTCCTTCACAGAATGTGCAATGTCCCTGTTTGAAACAGATTTATCATTTAAACAGTATGACAATGTTTAATATTTATTTGTTATGATAATGCTATTGTTTTGTTGACATTCTTTGAAATTACAGGTATCTTTTTTATAGTCTCTTCTGTTATTTTGCTACTTGCCAATTCAGCTTAAGTTGACATCTCCAGAGCTGAGGCAACAGAACACCATGGCCACCACAAAGTGCTTAAAATTTTTTTTGCTTCATGATGATCGGAATAGCGTAGAAAGCAAAGAGGGGGAGTAGATAGATGTATAGATGTAACAAGACAGGAATTCATTGATCATTGTTGAATATGAACTATGAGTATAGAAGGGGTCATATTACTAAGCTTTTTGCTTGACATGTTTTTAGAATTTCACACACAAAAAAGTTAAAAAATGTTTGACTCATCTTTAAAGATTTCTACAGGGCCTTGTTCCTTCAATGGTAGCTCATTCCAAAATTTGTATAACACCTATAATGTTATAAGCATTATAATAATCTAAAATAGTAGCATGATGAAAAGAGAGTAAAGTATTATTTGTCTGTAATAATCTTAAGGAAAAAACAAAGTTCAAGGCGATACATGAGATATCATTCACTTAGAAGAAATCTTTTTACATTTATTGCTTGAGAACATTCACAGGACGTGAGATTACCACAGCTGTTTTCGCACTGCTTGTCCTTTCAGGGTTTCCACGTTGAAATTATTTGTCTTGGCAGGCATGATGAAAAACACTACCACTGTGACATCACTTTTATGCATCTGATGAGGAATTAGTAAACACAATAGAGTCAACTATCAAAGATTTTTTAAAAGTATGATAGATTGAACTTACACATAGAATAGTAGTGTTTTTGTTGTTGTTGTTGTTGTTGTTGTTGTTGTTGTTGTTGTTGTTGTTGAGACAGAGTCTTGCTCTGTCGCCCAGGCTGGAGTGCAGTGGCGCGATCTCGGCTCACTGCAAGCTCCGCCTCCCGGGTTTACGCCATTCTCCTGCCTCAGCCTCCGGAGTAGCTGGGACCACAGGCGCCCGCCACCTCGCCCAGCTAGTTTTTTGTATTTTTTGGTAGAGACGGGGTTTCACCATGTTAGCCAGGATGGTCTCGATCTGCTGACCTCGTGATCCGCCCGTCTCGGCCTCCCAAAGTGCTGGGATTACAGGCTTGAGCCACCGTGCCCGGCCCAATAGTAGTGTTTTAAATACCAGTAGATAAAAGGAATAGTCATTATGAGTCACAGACAAATTATATCCACCTTCCTGAGACTTTTTCAGAAATTTTAATTAAAATTAACATTTAATTAAACTTTAATTAACATTTAATTAAATTTTCAATTTTCAGTCAGTACTTGTCAATAAACAAATTGACTTTCAATCAGTACTTGTCAATTAACAGTTTGAAAATTCAAACAGATTATTTTCACGCCTTTGACAATCTAGAATAGATAACAATTGCTATTGATAACACTGCGCTTTTCTGTGGTTAAAAAAATAGCATGAATGAGAGCTCATATTACAAGACCAAAATTAATTCTTTAAAATTTCAGATTGGAAATTTAACGAAGATTTAAGCTTTGGTAAAAGCTAAAATAAAATTTAAATTTTTTTGCTTATTCACGTTGATTGATGACAAATAGATTATTCACATTTTTCTGCTAAATGACTTGATTCTCATGATGTTATATTTTGGTTTTTAGCCCTAAAGTAAAGAAACAAGCACATGCTGAGCACTGTGCTGGGGTGCTTTAAATATACTACCAATAATCGTGTATAATAGGCATTTCTCTCCTCATTTTATTAATGTCAAAAGAAAGGAATGAGAGGTTAAATATTTTGTCTGAGTTCCTACAACAGGTTAGTGCCAAAGCTGACATTTAAACTGCTGGCTTAGCATCTCTCAAAAGGCAATGACTTGTTAAAAAGCTATAAGAATGAAAGCATAAACTCACTTAAAATCATGAACCACTAAGGAGGTTTATGTGTTCTGGAAATGACTGACTAGCTCCAGAGTGTGGGGCACTTTACCATCTGGTACGTAGCCTGGGCCCTCCAGGGCCTGACATTTTATTAGGGAAAGCTACTAAAGGCATACAATAGGAAACTCACACTAGGACCAGCCAATGTGCTATCAAAGAATAAATGTACTATGTGGAAAGAGAATTCCTTCTTTTAACTTCTCCAAGTATTGCAGTTATTTTTTATGTCTAGTATAATGGTAATCAGTCTTTTCTTCAAATCTATAAATAAAGTGAATATTTAATAATTATATAAATACATTTATTAATAATGTCCCTAAATACTCTATATTTTATATAGTTGTAAGTCCATTATAAAGCTTGTTGAATGAATATATACTAGGAAAATGTGAAGTAAGATTATTTAAGAATAATCTTCTTAGCCTTCAGTTCTATTTTGCAGAGTTGGACTTTATTAATGAATTGCTTGCTTATTAATGCGGCTTTAGTAAATTTTTTTAGCATATTTGATATAATGCCTGCTCTAAAGCAAAAAATTTATGTCCAAGAAATAAAAATTTAACTCGAGTGTAGTAGAAAACTCAGGAAAGTTTAGATTTTCTCATTATCTCATTAAAATTGAAATTCTACACTCCTCTCCTGTGAATATTTTCCTATTACTTATTCTGTATTTTTATGTGATTGGGATTGGAATATAAACCAATAGCTCCATCAACAGCTATGACAAGGTACCTTTTTTTTATAGTTGCTTCTATTTATGCATATTGTATTGCTCAGTTAGTTGAGAACCCACTTTGTATCCCACCTTCCTGAGAGAAAAAATGATTTCACATTGTTGGGAGTAAGAACCTTCTTTTTCTTCCTTCATGCTTTCATGTGGTGTGACATCCACTAGTTCAACAGCTTAAGACTCTCAGTCGCAGGAAGGAGGTGTGGCTGGGGAGGTGAGTGAACCGAGTGTGTGTGTGTCTGCCCTGTTCTACAGAGAGTTAGAGATGTCTGGTTTGGCTGCCAGCTATGTGGCACATGCTTCAGTTGGGGGAGGAGAGTGATGGTCAGAGCTTCTTATGATTAAATGGCTAAGAGTAAAAACAAGGTTCAGTATGAGGATGCCTACTGCCATGTGCATAAGCCACATCTTCCATTATAGTCTTCAATGATTTTTTGAAAATTAATATTTTGCTCTCCATCACTTGATTTCTCTATATTTATTTTTTAATTGATTACAAACTCATGTGAGGGAAAAGGGATGTTATAACGACTTCTTAAAATATAGCATATATAATGGGATAAGCTTAAGCTTCTCCTAAAAAAATAAGACGACATTATAGACAAATATACAAGTCAACACTGTGGCAACTCCAATATGTAAATTGAAAGGCTGAAGCCATTTTTAGAATACTATTATCATTTATTGTCTTGAAAACTATTCTTCACTTCCCACAGAAGAAAGTTCTCCCTACAAGGGTGTTATACCATGTCCTAAAGCTTTCTTACCCTCAGCAGGAAATTTAGCCTGGATAAGGATTCCAGGAAGATGTCAGCTCCCTTGTTTGAAAACTCATACCTCCCAGCAATGAAAAGGAACAAAGTCTTTTCAAGATCAAAGTCCAGATGACTAAAACAAAACAAAACAGTTTCAAATGAAATACAGCAATAGTAACAAAATGTACACAAGAATTCTGTTAATGTACAAAGGGGGCTGGGAAAGATAAACATTGACTATTACAATTCTGTTTTCTCTCTACCAAAGATCCCTCACATCTGATGCTTCTTTTCTTTAATAAAGAAAATCATACCCATAGAAATGACCTCGAACAAAATCTTGGATTCTGGCCTTGTACATGGCATGTAGATTTTGAAACTCATGCACTGCTGAAAATTTCTTAACATTCAAGCCATTTGGAGTAACTACATCTAGAAAAGTAAAACAAAATTATTATTAAAATTCTCTTTTCAAAGAGGGTACATTGTAGAAATAAGTATCTTTAAAACTATAAAGCTAGATGTTTATTAACATTCTACTTTCTGACTACCATAAAAAGTAAAATTTATAAAACTTCCAGTTCATAAAAATTCACAACACATTTGGTCTATTGATTGAAATAGGAAATCAGGGCCGGGCGCGGGGCTCAAGCCTGTAATCCCAGCACTTTGGGAGGCCCAGACGGGCGGATCACGAGGTCAGGAGATCGAGACCATCCTGGCTAACACGGTGAAACCCCGTGTCTACTAAAAAAAACTACAAAAAACTAGCCGGGCGACGTGGCAGCGCCTGTAGTCCCAGCTACTCGGGAGGCTGAGGCAGGAGAATGGCGTGAACCCGGGAGGCGGAGCTTGCAGTGAGCTGAGATAGCGCCACTGCACTCCAGCCTGGGCGACAGAGCGAGACTCCGTCTCAAAAAAAAAAAAAAAAAGAAATAGGAAATCAGAAATGCCTGACCACTATGAGGGACTGGTACAATGAAACAGGTTAATCAATAGCAATAATAATTGTTATTATAGCATTCATTTATTGATTATTTAATGTGCACCAGGTTTTGCTTTAAAGGCTTACAGTGTAACTCAATCTCTTCAACAAACCAAAGGAGTGAGTGCTCTTATCTGTATTTTCAGAGGTGGAAACTCAGGCACAGACTTGTTCAAAGACCCTGTCCAAGAACACACGGCTGGTAAGTCGAAGCAGAATCCATGCAGTCTGCCCCCACATACTGTTTCCTTAACCCTGCACTAAACTACCTCCTGCCATCTTGTTTTCCACAAGTGTATGAGACACCTTTTGTACATTTGGAAAATTGGAAAAGGCAGCCTCTTACTTCTAATTTCTATTCTTATTTCTATTTCTTATTTCTAACGCAATTGATTGATTCTTCCCAGGAGATTCGGTTGCTCAGGCAGGAAGACATTCTTGGTTTTCCAAATATTGGTCTGTGACAAGAAACAGAGGGACCACTCATAGCATATGATGGAAACTACCTACTGAGTTGAATACATGGGTTATCACATTTAGTAGCATAACAGTAAAAGCAAGAAAAAAGAAGCTATGTTAAAAAAAAATTTATCACAGGGCTATGAAGATTTTTGTAATTTTAAGAATCTTTTCCAGCCTGGCCAACATGGTGAAACCCCATCTCTACTAAAATTACAAAAATTAGCCAGGCGTGGTGGCAGGCACTTGTAGTCCCAGCTACTGGAGAGGCTGAGGTAGGAGAATCACTTCAACCCAGGAGGCAAAGGTTACAGTGAGCTGAGATCATACCACTGCACTTCAGCCTGGGTGACAGAGCAAGATTCCATCTCAAAAGAAAAAAAAAAAAAAAAAACCTTTTACAGTTAACTGCCTATTTTCTTGATATGGTACCACAAAATCAATCCAGGCTTTTTGGTCATTTTTTGTGGAAAATAAAAACTTACTGATTTTTATCAGTTTTTATTAAGTAATCTGACATTTGTTATACTCTTTTACATGCATGGCCATCATAGAATCAATTTTAAGTAGCCAAGGTTTCCAGTGAAAACTTTCATGTGAGTAATTTCTAAATGAACTATATAACGTGATTCGTATAGTATGACAATTACATCTTAAAATGTATTTATCTTTCTACAGCAATTACGTAGGGCTCATTTTGTGCCAAGCCCTATTACATTTGACATATAATAATGTTTTAAAATCCCTATGAGGTAAGTTGTTTTCACTGTCCCCATTTTACAAATGAAGAAACTGGCCAACAGAATATTAAGTCATTTGGTCAATGTCAAGTGAGTACAAAGTAACAGAGGCTGGATTTAGAACCAAAGCAGCCTGGCTCAGGAGTCTCTGCCCTTTTGACGCAGTGGTGTCATACAACTGTACCATACAAAAAGCTATCGAAGGCAAAATGTACATGGATACCAGCTTATTATGGATTGTAATCCTCAGCAATTTTCTAAATTGTTTCTCAAACAATTATAAAAACAGATCTGTGTCCTGAAATTGTCTGTTTATTAGCCTAAAGAGTTAGGCCAATGAGGTCTTCTAATATCCATATTAATAACAGAATAATCTCATATGCACAGGTCTATGTGCAGTCATATGCTGGTAAAATTTAACAAAAAGTACTCCAGGAAAAAGAGAGAAAAAGAGAAAGAGAGAGATAATTTCAGTATTTCCCTTTCTCCAAGGTGTAAATATTCCCATCATGACTGATTTCAAGCTACCAATGTAGGTGCAGAGTTGGGAAGAAAAGTGCAGTAACACCATTATAGTATTTCCATCCGTGAAATTTTTATATATATATATATATATATATATGGACGTGAATGCACCATTATATAGGTTATAGGTTTTAGGTTATTTTTATATAATAGTGCAGTAACATATAATGGTATTACTGCACCATTATATAAAAATAACCTAAAATCATAGTAAAACGTAGTAAAATAACTAAGAAATGATGTTAAATTAGTTAAATTAGTTTGATTAGTTAAAATTAATTAGTTCATATAATAAAATATGAATAGGTTTTCTCTAGAAAAGAGATCTTTCCCTGGAAGCAACATTGGTCACTAATTTCTTACTATTGTTCCCAAGTAGAAGACAGTGTCAATGTTACCCCCATTTCTGATGTTAGGCAACGCCAACACAAAGGAAAAACATTGACTAAAGGAAGGTATTAGCTAGAGTTCATATTAAGGTATTAACATGGGCTCAAAAATCAATAATTGCAACACTATTAGTGACTATATTAAAGGGAAAAAGACAAATTTTTTAAAACAACATAGGATATTTAAGGCATATGTTGCATTCAGTTTTGTATCTATAATTAGTAAATTCATAATCCTGCCTTCCCTCCAATATTTTTAAGAAAATATCACCTTTTCAACATCTTAAATTATTTTGAGTCAAATTTATGGCAAAAGCATAATGATACAGTAGTAAATGTAAGCTTTTGCCAATGATTATATAGTGATATTTTGAAACATATCTGGACCCATGTGTGTTTTTGATCTAGTCAATTTGTCTCTTGCTCTGTAGTTGTGCCCTCAACATTAAAAGTAATGGCTCTAGTTAAACTTTTAATTGGGGAGGACTTCAAGAAAAACCAAGGAATACAAAGTCATAGTTACTCTATGTGATCCTATTTTTTTCAGAATGCTCTCGGGAGGGTTTATATGTTTACTGATCTACTGAAAGTCCATTGACCTTCTTGAGCCACAAAATGTTCAGAGATTTCACAATTTCCATCAGAGCCACCACATGATTCTACTGCAAGTCTGAAGAAGACCAGATTGCAGTGTTTACAGTTTCTGGTAGAACTTCCAGGTAAAGCTAGTTTGTGGGAGCTCGGTAATAGATGAGAACTTGGGGAAAATCTAGACAGTGATCCACACAAAATAATAATTGTTGATATTTTCTAAATCTTTACAATGGACCAGGCACCGAGCTGAGTTTTTCCATATGTCAACTCTTCGAATCATTGCAATAATTCTAGATAAGAGAAAGGATTGATTTTTTTTTTTTTTTTTTTTTGAGACAGAGTCTTGCTCTGTCGCCCAGGCTGGAGTGCAGTGGCCCGATCTCAGCTCACTGCAAACTCCGCCTCCCAGGTTTACTCCATTCTCCTGCCTCAGCCTCCCGAGTAGCTGGGGCTACAGGGCCCGTCACCACGCCCGGCTAGTTTTTTGTGTTTTTTAGTAGAGACGGGGTTTCACCATGTTAGCCAGGCTGGTCTCGATCTCCTGACCTGGTGATCCGCCCGTCTTGGTCTCCCAAAGTGCTGGGATTACAGGCTTGAGCCACCGCGCCCGGCCTAAGAGAAAGGATTATTATCCACATTATGCAGATAAGACACAGAGAGCTTAAGCAACTTTTATAATGTCACACAGCTAATAACGTATACTCAACATAAAATCATTTTTGATACTGAATACAGGCAGTTTGGCAAAAAGCTCATGCTTTGACCACTACTCTGTAGCTGTATTCTTAAGAAAACAAAAATTTAAGAAAATAGTATATAGAGAAAGCAGGACCCAGAACACAATCTTGGAGAATGTCCACTTTGAAAAGTAAAAGAAAGTAGAAAAACGATTAGAAGCACCAGAAAAGATTATACTGGAAAGAAACTAGAATGTGCAGTGTCATGAAAAAGAATGGAAACAGATGTTCACCACCTTTGAATGCTAGAGAATATAAAGAAATATAAAAAACATGGCCGGGCGCGGTGGCTCAAGCCTGTAATCCTAGCACTTTGGGAGGCCGAGAGGGGTGGATCACGAGGTCAGGAGATCCAGACCATCCCGGCTAACACGGTGAAACCCCGTCTCTACTGAAAATACAAAAACTAGCCGGGCGAGGTGGCGGGCGCCTGTAGTCCCAGCTACTTGGGAGGCTGAGGCAGGAGAATGGCGGGAACCCGGGAGGCGGAGCTTGCAGTGAGCTGAGATCGGGCCACTGCACTCCAGCATGGGCGACAGAGCGAGACTCCATCTCAAAAAAAAAAAAAAAAAAAAAAAAAATTAGATGACCCTGAATTTGATGATTTTTGGAAAAGCAATTTTAGGCCAGAGTTGGAGGTTGGAAGCCAGAGTCCCAGGGGCGAATGAGTAAGTGAACCTAGCAATTATGGTTTACTCTTACAAGATATTTGGCAGCAGGAGAAAGGAGGAGATGGTATGACATTTGGCAGGGTAGCAACCTCAAGAGAAATTTTCATTTTAGAATAGGCACAAAAAAAGAAAGTATTTCTGTGAGCTCAGAAAAAGATACTGTAGACAGGAAAATGGAATATCCAAGAGAGAAATAAGCATATTGATGGAATAAACTCCCTAAAGAAGAATGGGAGTAAGAATCCAAGTGAATCCAAGAGAAAATCCTTGGAAAGAAAAATGCTACCATAGGTTTTTAATGCTTCACTATTCAAATTAGTTGGGTTCTCGTTCTATCTTGTTTTTTATTTTTTTGTTTGTTTGTTTGTTTTAATCTAGCACCTTGAAATACCTCCTCTACACATTCTGCTATCTGAAAGAAGGACAACTAGAGACAAGACCATAGGAATTAAGCAAGGAGGGTATATTCATTAGGATGGTTTGGTTGCAAGCAATATAAACCTACTAATGCTGGCTTAAGTATAATAACAAGGAATTTATTAGTAGGATGCCGGAGTGTCTCACGGCAAAGATTTAGCTGAGCCTTAGGAATGATTTTTAAAAGTGGTTGAAATTGGCCGGGCGCGGTAGCTCACGCCTGTAATCTCAGCACTTTGGGAGGCCGAGGCGGTTGGATCACGAGGTCAGAATTTCAAGATCAGCCTGGTCAAGAGAGTGAAACTCCGTCTCCACTAAAAATACAAAAATTAGCCGGGCGTGGTGGCAGGCACCTGTAATCCCAGCTACTCGGCAGGCTGAGGCAGAGAATTGCTTGAACCCGGGAGGCGGAAGTTGCAGTGAGCCGAATCGGGCCACTGCACTCCAGCCTGGGTGACAGAGCGAGACTCCGTCTCAAAAAAAAAAAAAAAAAAAAAAAGTGGTCGAAATCACTGTGGAGAACCTAGAGTTCTCTCTGTCTGTTTTTGCTTCTCACAGCAATTCAGTGTAGTTTAATCTTTTTGCATCCTGTGCAACAGAATAGAAAAATAAACACTACCAATAGCTCAAAGCTGGCATTCTAATCATATGGCAGTGCATTCAGAGATTCGTTTGAATGGAAGCATTCTGATTGGCCCAGCTTATGTCAGATGTCTTCTTTGGGGCCAATTAGCTGTGGCCGGATGACAGGGCTATGTCTTATAAGTTCTTCACATTGCAAGCGCTAGTTGGGTCTGCAGATAGTTTCTAGAAAAATTTGCAAGGAATTTGGGGATAGGTAAAGCAACATGTTTCTACCAACACAGCACCAATGAGACAACGTTACAAGACGTAGGACTGGGATAGTCTCACACAAATTTCTATTTTCTTGGCTTTCATTTTCTTAAAAGACAAGAGTCAACTGAGCTTCCTTACACATACCAACTCATTATGACAATCCAGGTCATACCGAGGTTCCTTCAAGCATAGCTCATTTATTCAACAAGCACAGATTGAACACTTAGCCATGTTTCAGATACAGCTTTGTGTTGGTTTCCCTGCAAACCTACTGAAATTGAGAATTAAAATACACTTAAAGAGCTGCATGGTAACTGGATGCAATTTTTCCTCAAACTTCATGATGGAAAAACAAAATCCTCATAGTCTAATGTCATTTGGAACTGAAAGACAGGTGATCCAGGGCTAATATTTACCAGGCTTTCTCTTCAGCATATGTTCGGCCTCTATTGCTGTTATTTCAGAAACCGTGGTGAATACATGAGCGCAATGAACAGAGGCTCGCTCCATGCAGTACCGGTGGTAAATCTGCCTTTCCCCAGCCTCTTTGTCTATGTTAAACTGTTAGAAACAAAAATTAAACACGCATTTGCTAACACTAGCCCTTCTACACAAGCAAAAAAAATCACACATTTCACCAATTGGCTTTCCTTAAGGGTATGTAAAATTTTATGACCACACAAAAGTAATAAAAACTTGAATTAAACCCATTACTACAACACACACAAGAACTTGCACTTTAAAAGACATTGTTTACTCCATTTCTCCTTCCAAACTGCTGTTTAACTCCCTAAGTAAATGATGTTTCTACCTTGCTGTAATCACATAGAATTCTTGAATTTTTGACATTTTAATTACACTTTTACTTATTCTACATCTTGGAAAACTGAGATAATGCCTTTCTCCAAAGTCTTTTATGTATTTTCCCATAAACAGTGAAACAAAGTTGACATTAAACTTGACATTGAAAATAAGAATAATTATTGTAATGCTTAATTCACTGGAAGAGAACCTGAGAAAGAGAAAGACAAATGCTTTTCCTTGGTTATAGGTCTTCCCCTTTATAATTGCAAAGAGTGTATAGTTACTCTAGTTAGATATTGTGCTAGATTATGCAATTATCTATACTTCCAGGTAGTTTAACTTTAAAAAAGTCAAATTCCCAACAATCACTTAAATAATCGGCAACTGTTGTGGGCTTTTGCCATTGCACTTAGTTACTGAATGTAATGTTTCACATAGCTGCATATGAAACTAGCAGTGTCTAAGACAAAAAGAATATGTAAAGTTTCTGACATTATGTAAGTAGGGTGCTTTTCATAATGGAGACTGTTAGTAGCTCTTCAGCACTAGTGTCAGGCACTCCACTAAGCACAATGACATATTTAATCCTTGTAAACTACTGAGACACATATTTTGTCTTCATTTTATGGAGAAGGAAATTGAACCTTTTAGAGGTCAAGAAACTTGTCGAAGGTCACATTGCTATTAAGAATCTTAGTAGAACCCTAATTTGATCCCTAATCAGCCTGACTGATGAATGAATACAATCTTGTATTCATCTGTTTTTATATTATTTAGACTTCGACTCGATCAACAAGTTAGTCCCAATAATTATGGCATCATAGAGAGAAAAATACTGAAAAGAGACCCATTAGAAGAATCTCATGATTAGAACAAGAAAACTTCTAGAACATTCTTTCATGACTGTAATATTTGGAATCATCTCTCTGAAAATGTTTGAATCAGGTTGTATATGACATGCTTGGATTAGCAGAAGTTTTCTTAAAAGCTCTATGTGGCCGGTCTAATTCATGAAACCAAATCTCTCATTTAATCAACTTTTGTGAGCAATTTATGTGTATCTATTACTTTTAAGAAACTTATAAATCAATGGAAAATGGGTAAAAAAAAAAAACAGGTAGAAATGAAATGAGTATGTGTCTGAATAAGTTACAGGATTAGAGCAGCACTGATTCACTCTGGCTGAAGGTAGGCAAAAGAATCTCATACTACGCAATAAGTGCAGTCAGCATCAACCCTACAAATGTAAGACTTTCAAGTGCAAAGATGAAGACTTACTCATCTTTGTATTTCCAAACTGGTTGGATGAATAAAATGGCATTTGGACCAGGACATGAAAGTTTAATTCTGGGAAAGTTGTTTTTAGCTGAAATGCTAGCCGCCCTAAAGAACAAGTATAGAAAATGCCATGGCACGTGCAGAAAATAGCAGCACATCTGATGTGACTGTAGCATTGGATGTAGAATGTAAGAGACAGAGGCTGGTCAGATATAATAGGGCCAAATCACTGAAATCCCTGAAAATGAGCCTAGGAATTTTGCCTTTGTCCTATAAACAAGAAAAGCCACTCTGAAAGTGTTTGTTTGCAGGTGTGGTAAAGACAGTCGATGTTTAAGAAAAATAACTCTGGAAAGAAGTAAAGAATGTTTTCTATCCCTTTGAATATTTGTGAATTTCAAATGAGATAACAAATGTCAAATGTTAAGAAAAGTGCCTGGAATATGGAAAGTGCTCAATAAATTTAGCCATTGTTATTATTAATTATTATTATTGTTGTAGAGAATCACATGTCACAGATAAGACAGCATTTAACATTTGGATATTTAGAGATGGAAAGATAGATTTTCTAAATGAGCAGGCTGAGTATGCACAAATACAGTGGCAGGATAGCAGGAGCCTGGAAACCCCGTGAGAGGCCTTGGGGAAGTCAGGCACTTGTGCATGCTTCTGCCTTTCCCTCCTCCCATGGGGCACCCTTATCTTTTAGGTCTGTAGTATGTGTGGCCACACCTGTGGCTTTACAGAAACCCTATCCATTTACACATGTTGTCCACTCTTTATGATTGTATCTTAAAATCTCTGTACAGTAATTCCAACATAGGACATATCTGGACCTGGTCTTTTCAACAATGGGTTTTTACTTTCTTGCATTTTAATATATCTCATAATTTTTTATTGAATTCTGGACAATGTATATAGAAAAACAAAAAATGGGTAAAGTACCTATTAATCAATAAAACACAGTCCAGTGACACAGTGGGTAACCCTATAATTGAAGCTGACTAGCTCAAAACTTGATCAGAAGAAAGAGTTTAAATCCACCAAATAATTGTCCATGGCTTCCTTCCCTATTTTTCAATACCAAATGGCATTGTCCTCAGATTTCCATCTAGGAAATTCTATTACAATTAAGAAAAAAAAAAAAGGCCAGGCGTGGTGGCTCACGCCTATAATCCCATCACTTTGGGAGGCTGAGGCAGGCAGATCATGAGGTCAGGAGATCAAGACCATCTTGGCCAACATGGTGAAACCACGTCTCTACAAAAAACACAAAAATTAGCTGGGCGTGGTGGCGCGTGCCTGTAGTCCCATCTACTCAGGAGGTTGAGGCAGGGGAATTGCTTGAACCCAGGAGGAGGAGGTTGCAGTGAGCCAAGATTGCATCACTGCACTTCAGCCTTGCAACAGAGCAAGACTCCGTCTCAAAAAACAAACAAAAACAAAAACAAAAACGTAAGAAAACTAAAAGGCTTTAGGGAATAAAAAAGCATTTGTTATGTAGCCATTAGAGTCCAGGGGATAATTGATCAATGACTGGACTTTAAAAAATGAGTTTGGAGGCCGGGCATGGTGGATCACGAATGTAATCCCAGCACTTTGGGAGGCCGAGGTGGGCGGATCATGAGGTCAGGAGATTGAGATCATCCTGACTAACAAGGTGAAACCCCATCTCTACTAAAACTTCAAAAAATTAGCCGGACGGGGTGGCAGGCGCCTGTATTCCCAGCTACTCGGGAGGCTGAGGCAGGAGAATGGCTTGAACCCGGGAGGCGGAGCTTGCAGTGAGCAGAGATCGCGCCACTGCACTCCAGCCTGGGCGACAGAGTGAGACTCCGTCTCAAAAAATAATAATAATAAATGAGTTTGAAGACATATTCTTAGAGGTTCTCAGAAATTTCATATGCTGGCTGAAAATGGCTAAAATGTTATTTTAAATAATGAATTTTACTAAAAACTTAAACCAGCATTAGAGTTTTTGTAATTGGCTTCTAACAAGAATTGTTTTCAGTTAGCAGTAATTTGAGGAAAATAGCTCTAATCTTTCTGATTTCACAAAAGTTTAATTATCTTATTCTTGTTCTCATACTTGCCCTATTTTTATTTGTCTGAGTCAGAATTTACTGAAACTGACTCTGGTTCCTGCATCACAGATTAAACTGTGACTTATTCCTTATACTGAATTTTTAAAAACCTTTGACGTATATAATTTGGTATTCTTATGTGTCACTCAAATTCCAAACTTAGTGTGAGCATGGGGGCTTCTGTTGTGAAAAATGATTATGAACTTAACCCAAAAGCTAGTTGTTGACTGCTTGTGGTCTACTAGTTATTTTGCTAGACAGAACATTTTACTGGAAAGATGGGCAGGGGTCTGACTAAACTTAAGTATCTCAACCAGTGAGGGGATTTAAACTGGGGAGATATGTGATTATATCTGAAGAAAGTGTGATAAATACGGCCCTTTCCTCATAAGGGTAAAGTTGTAATATATAACTATAAACTATAATGCGTTTCTTCCTTAAAACCAAATAAGAATATCCTCTGTATATTATTAGTAGCTTTTAAAATTATTTATTACTATATAAGATTCAAGAATTCCAAAGTGGGCTGGGCGCAGTGGCTCAAGCCTGTAATCTCAGCACTTTGGGAGGCCGAGACAGGCGGATCAGGAGGTCAGGGGATCGAGACCATCCTGGCTAACCCAGTGAAACCCCTCTCTACTGAAAAATACAAAAAACTAGCCGAGCGAGGTGGCGGGCGCCTGTAGTCCCAGCTACTCAGGAGGCTGAGACAGGAGAATGGTGTAAACCCGGAAGGCGGAGCTTGCAGTGAGCTGAGATCAGGCCACTGCACTCCAGCCTGGGCGACAGAGCGAGACTCCGTCTCAAAAAAAAAAAAAAGATCTCCGAAGTGAAATACTCAATCTGCCACTCTGATATTTTCTCTTTCACTGAAGTCAAAGCGCACTCCTCTCCAGGAAGCATGCTTGTTCATCTTATCACCTTATCACAGATGACTGGTTTGCCCTTATTAGTCCACCATTACTATGTGCGGCTAAGAACCTCCTATATCCCCAAGCTTTCTGAAATCCTTGGTGACTTTATTTTAAATGTACAACTTATGTTTCTAGCTTGACCTTTAGATTAGGCTGACCTTTTCATAGGGAAGGACTCATCAGGACCACTCATTGCTTTACAGATGTTAAAAGTTTTTCAGAAAGAGCTTTCTTGCGCTCTGAGTGTCTTTGAGACAGTAGTATAACTTTTCAGTAGCATTATCTGAGTATTATTTATGTATTACACACACATACACATTCTGTTTTATAGAATCCTAGAACTCTTTAAGCTGGGAAAGTTTTACAAATAAACTTTCTAACTTCCTAATTTTCCTGATAATGAAACCGAACCCTAGAGTGCTAAATAGATTTGATTGTTAATACAGAAACCAAATCTGCAAAGCCTCTGAATTTGTATTCCTCAAATGCTTTGTTAATATTATTAACATAATAATATAAAATACATACTTTCATTAATCTAAATTGACATATGATAAATAGAAGAAATAAATCAAAACTGAATGACTTTGGCAGGTCATAGAATCAGGTAACCTGCTAAGATTAGCAAAAATAACTTGTTGTTCACCAAGGACCCGTATCCCTGCTTGCAATAGCTTCTGTTTTACTTGATCCCACAAAAATGCCCCCTTTGCATTGCAAAGTTACGGGGAAAATTGAACCTCTCAACCTATAATGTGGCTTTTAATCAATTGTTTACTTGGAGGATAGAAGAAATAGAGGAAGTAAGTCTCACAGTGCAAGTTTGTATGTCTCAAATCCCAGTTCTCTACCTGCCACTCAGAGCTGTGTGTGAATCCAGGGCGTTCACAGCACTTCCATAGCCTTTGGCTAGAACAAGGGCCCAACCCTGGGCCGACACCATGTCTTTACTCCTACCATATCCCTCTGGAACTGTTGCTCCACAGCGGGACAGAAATCAGGCCTCTCACCTCTATACTCTAGAGTACTCTGAACAAAGTTGAGCTATATGAGCTGTCTGTCTACCCAAGGGAAGCTTTGTCATGAATATTGATTAGTTAAAAGGGCATTTCTGCCATCTAGTTGGCAGATGAAATGTACAGATCAATACTTATCTTTCAGCTTCAGCAATCTGAAAGAAGGGTGAGTAAGAGGGAAGGAGGAAGGAATATTTACCTTATCAAGATGGTTGTAGAAATCAATATTTGCTGCACAGAGATACCTCCCGAGTAGTGTAGCATGGGTTGTAAATATTGTGGCAATAGGAAGTTTCCTGGCTCGAGAAAGGATCAGTCCAATTCCAGCCTGCCATTCATGGAATTGGGCAACGACATGTTTACCATCTGCGTGATCTGTCACCTACATTAGAAAAAATAAGCATTCAGAAAAGTTGTTGATGAAGCTTGATTGTGATCATGGTCCACATTATAAGTAGAGTTATGGTGTCTATAAAATATTTTACAATTTAAAGGAGTCTAAATATAGAGAATGAATATTTAGCAAGGATAAGTACAGGATTCAGTGGCATGTTCATTAACCCCATGTATTTTTATGTCTTAATCCTCTCTTTCAGTGATGGAGCAGATTTTTTGTATCCACAGAAGAATAAATACTAATACTAATGACAGGTAATGAATATTAATAAATAAATGGAATAAATGCAAAGTAGGCACTCAAAAAATATTTATTGACTGGATCAATAAATAAATTCTTAAAGATATCACTGAACAGCTGAATCGATTGGGACTACTCACTTACAAGTTTATTTTTTAAAAACTACTTGAATTATTTTTAATTGACTAGACGTGTGTTTATTTATTGTGTACATTTTGATATTTGCTGAAGGAATGGCCAGGAAGAGACTTCTATAAAATATAAAAATGCCTTCTATATTTGTAGTGGCCCAATTATGGAAAAGCAAATGTTGCCTAAGACTATATAGCAATCATAATGAAAAAAATGCATATGAAGAAAAAGTGACTTTTACAGTATCATTTTTTTCTAATAAATAGTACTTGGATTTTCGATTACTTGAAAACTCTAAAAGCATACAATGATTTTCATGTGTGTATTTGCATATTTGATTTTGAGAAACAAAGATAAAATGCCATTACATCATTTTAGAATAAGTAATAAACAATTCCATGTTTTAAATTTATCTTATTTGGGTTTTCTTTTTCTTGAAGGCAACAAAATTTAACTGATATATTATTAAGAATATGGAATTAGAGAGAAAGAGGCTAATAAAAAGATGCCTTAAATCAAATAGCACCTTTGCAACACACTGAAGATCGGGGTCTAACTCCACCCCAGGGTCTAGTTCCAAATCAGGTGGGCATTGGTCTCTTTGCCTTACAAAGAGACAGCTTATTTTGTTTGCCCTTACAAAATATTAACATTCACACTGACTCCACTGTGAGAATTCATTTCCTTAATAGAGAAAAGAGCAAAACACCGGCATTCAAGAAGGCTGAGCAGGGAACTGGGAAGTTTGGAGCATTAACTTAAAACAGTGGTTATCACATGTAGTGTACATCAGGATCACTTGGAGAGCTTATTAAACAAATAGCTTATTAAGCTATTTGCTACTCTTAAGATTCTATACTTCATGTTTTTCTTGCATATATATTAAGTATCATCTATATATCGGGCAATATAATTGGGTGTTTGATACACATCATGCCATTTAAATTTGACATGAGGTAAATAGTAATAAGTATCATTATGACACTGTTCCAAAGGCTGGCATTTAATTTGCAGAATGCTCAACATTTCCTCAGATTTCTTTCAATTGTATTAGGACAAGCCATAATGGCATCATCTCAAAATTTCCTTCATTTAAAGATCATGGGATCATTTTTAGACACTGAAAGCAGTTGTGCTGTTCCTCTGTTGTATCGCTATATAATAAACCATACCTCTTTTAAGAACCAGGCAGTTAAAGATCCAAATATCAGCATATCATTGGCTTCTCGGTCATGATAAGGAATGCCAACACTGCATGCTTCCCAGAGGTCACCCTTCCACCTATCCAGATTCCAAGCTGAATAGCCTATGTCAAAAAGTACCACATAAGGACTTCCTTCTATCAGCCATCTTCCAAAATGCACCTGTCATATAAAGAACACATAGCCATGTAGTGATATTAAGTCATGCGAGACAGGACAATGTATTTGCACTCTAAGGATATAAACTTTATGTAGTACTCAATGGCAGATTAAACAAGCTACTTAGAAAAGAATACTGATAACATATAGCCTCTGCTGTTTGAGCCTCAAGCTGGAATGGGCATAAATCCATTCTTCTAGAATCTCCAAATTCTTGCTCTTCATTAAATTTAAAAACAATGTATCTAGATCATGTAATCTCTGTTCATCTATCTCTAGTTACCCGCTTGTGACCTTGAACTCGTAGGGTTTAATATTACAGTCTCTGCTTTTATGACAGAGCCATGAAATGCTTTGTATCTCTGAAAACCTGGGTAATTGGATGTAATGGCGCCAGTGTCACTTATTTTCTTTTATGGAACAGGACTAACAATATTTCCTGCTAGAAGAAAAAGCTATTTCTGTAGACCAACATGTATGATTTATCTGCTTATTCCTATCAAAAAAAGTGATGCAAAATGTTTCCCAATATGGTTGCCGTCAGAGGTTTAACTAAACACCTTGCCCTAGATACATTATCTCTTTAATCTAGCAGCTCAAAGTATAATTCAATTACAATCTTCAAATTGACATTGATTCCTAAATGTTTTATCTTCTGCAAGTTTTAATGGATTAGCTCTCTCATTTTTTTCCCAATTGTGTGTATATCATCACTTGAATATCCAAGTTTTAACTCCCTTTTTTGTCTCCATATTTCTACAGCAATTTACTTGTTCTTTTGTCTTAATTTTTATTTTATGTTTATTCTCCTATTACATGATATACAACCTCATAAACCACTTCAAACCCTTTCTGGAACTCAGCAGAGGTTAAGAGTCTCTTTGAATGTGGATCCAGGCTTCTCTAGAAAATAAAATATATTTATATTGCTTACATATTGGCACTTATGACTCTACCCGTGGCTGAATTTTGCAGGACTTCAAAGCCCAATTTGATCATTTCCTGCCAGGGGACCCAGACATTTGTGGGGATGCTTCTCACCCATCTGTTCCTTGGTCAACCTTGAAAGACCCTCATTATGTTTCAGTTGTTTCCTTTATAATTCAGTGTTTATCATGCCACTGTTTCCTTTTAAGATGAAATTTTCCTGAGTCCCAAACAACTTTTCAATAGTTTTTCTCCTTGGGAAATACATTGCTTCATGTATTTTAACACTGTGAATAACATGTAATATTATTATATAATGTTTACTGACTGCCTAATATGTGCCAGATGATACATAAGCTAAGATTATAAAGAAGAGCTGAAACTATTACACAAATAGAGAATGTAAGCCAATTAGTACTGACCTCCAGTCAGTTCTTGGCTGCAACATGAAAATATCCCTACACTAGAAAGCCATGTAGTCTTGAGACCAGTCAGTTCCATTGTATTTCTCATCTATCTCCTCCTTTACAAGAAACTTCAAATGCAAGCCCCTTCTAATATCTCCTTTATTTGCATTCTGATAGTACAATAGGCATTGTTCTATCACATTTCTGACATTCTCTATGCTGCCTTCACTAAGAAATGTTTTCCGGTACTCTTTGGGATCTCACGTTCCCTTGTAAATTATACATTCCACTCCTTAAACCTTGCGTGCACCTCCTAGACACCACTACCCACACAGCATTTCAAGTGAAGACTCCGCATTTTTTCACCCCCAGAAACTATATTCCTGGGATGAGTAGGAAGGAAAGTTACTGATTTTTAAAATTCTACTGAAACTTTTAAAGCCTTATTCTTTATTTACTTATAAAACACCTTTGAAATGTATGCCATCCAAAAATATTGCCTTTCCTTGCTCAGCAAAGATAAGGTTACTTTTTGACATTATCCTAAGCAACTTCAAAGGCCATATTTTTTATCCTGCACACTTAACCTCATGGTTACTTGACTTTATGGACTTAAATTTCATGTCAATCTGCTTTCAGCTACTCAAGATCATGACTGCATTCTTTCCTTGTCAAATCCCAAATTGTTTCTTCTCTAAAATAATCCACTTTGGCATTCTGCTACCCAGTTACCAACTCTTGTACTTCCATTTCTGTCACTCTGTTTCTGTCAGTGTATATCTTCTTTCTTTCTCCCCTTTAAGATCTCCAGTTCCTATAACCCTCCATTTTGTCCTACATTACTATCTTCTTTCTGGTTTTCCTTACTTTCCTGTCTATTCCTTATTTAATTCCTTCCTTTTCTATATATTCTAATGCAATGGCCCATCAATTAAACTATTAATTCAATCACTTTCACAATTACCTTCTATTCTTGGGCTACCTTGACCCATTGTATGAATGGTGAAATTAAACAACACTGGATCTTCATCTATTCTACTTCCTGCACCGTCACTCAGACTGCAGATCTCTCCTGGACTAAGTCAGACCCGTGTGTATTTGTGCCACTATAAAGTCATGACTACATCTCAAACATGTCCAAAAATTCCTTGAACACTTTTTCAGAACTTCTTTCTTGAACTTCCCTAGTTTCTACATTTGCCTCTTAATTCTCATAAAATGACCTTTAACACTTGCTTCAGTAAGATCATCAAAAACATTGGGTAAGATTGTCCTGAATTCTTCATCAACTTGTATCTAATATTTGCAGATATTCTTGTTTCCTGTTTGAGTGAGACAAGTGAAAAATGATTCTTTCAGTATTGCCTTGGATCTTGTTCCCTTCCCCATTCTCAGTGACTTTACTCTCTTCAATCTTCCATTTATTCTGAGCTTTTAGCTTTTCCCTGTCTGCTAGGTATTTCCCCTTTGCAAATAAACATGCTCAGGTCTTACCCATATTTAATAACACACCAATTCTCAAAACCATGTCATTCTGCAACTACTTTATTATATTTTATCTTCACAGAAAAATCTCATAATCACAACTTCTGTATCTTTTTTCTTACCACTTGTTTTTTCCTTAACCCTTTGAAATGAGATTTAACCTTCCTTTCTCTTCTGAAACTGTACTTACCCATGTTACCAATGGCCCAAATATTACCAAACCCAGCAGACCCTGGATCAATCCTTTGTTGACTTAATCCCTTCTTCATACTTAAAATTCTCTCTTCCCTTGATTTGATATCACAATTCCTACTGTAGCTATAACAAATTACCAGAAGCCTAGTGGCTTAAAACAAATTTATTATCTTACAGATATTGAAGTCAGTTGTTCAAAATAGACTAAAATCAGTGTGTTGACAGAGCCACATTCCATGTGTAGTCTCCAAGGAAGAATCTATTTTCTTACTTCTTTTTCTTTTTTTTTGGAGATGAACTTTCACTCTTGTTGCCCAGGCTGGCGTGCAATGGTATAATCTTGGCTCATTGCAACTTCTGCCTCCTGGGTTCAAGTGATTCTCCTGCCTCAGCCTCCCAAGTAGCTGGGATTACAGATGTCTGCCACCACACCCGGCTAATTTTTGTATATTTAGTAGAGACAGGGGTTTCACCATGTTGACCAGGCTGGTCTTGAACTTCTGACCTCAGGTGATCCATCTGCCTTGGCCTCCCAAAGTGCTGGGATTACAGGCATGAGCCACCGTGCCTGGCTGCCTTTTCTTACTTCTATAGGCCACCTATATTCCTTGTGGCCTCTTCCTCCATCTACAAAGTAGCTCCCTTCAACCTCTGCTTTCATTTTCACATCTCCTGCCTGATTCTAATTCTACAGCCTCCCTCTTATGAGGACCCTTATGTTTACTTTGGGCCCACCTAGATAATCCAGGATTATCTCCCCTTCTCAAAATCTCTAAGTTAATCACATCTGCAATATTCCATTTGCTATAAAAGGTAACATATTCACAGATTCTGAGGATTAAGATGTGAACATCCTTGGTTCCACATCATTAGCTTTGCTTCTACATTTGCAATATCTAGCTTCTTTTTAATGTAGATGCCCTAACATGCTGACATTCCACAAGGTTTGGTTGAAAACTTTTGCTCCATGTCTAAACATTTCCACTGAATAATTTAACAACACTCATGACTTCAGTTTATGTACAAATGACTTCCTCAAAAACGTGTTTACATTATAGCTTCTGCTGAACTCCAAACCAACTATCCTTCCTCCTTGGTTTTCACAAGGTGTCTCAAATGCAATCCATTTAAAAGGAAGTTCATCATCTTTCTCACAAACCTACTATTTTTCTCTAAGTAGGTGAGTGGTCTTCTCTTGTGAGTTCATGTTAATTGCAGTCTTTTTTCCCATAAGTTTACTGAGAATTGCCAAGTAAAGTGTCAGTTTCTTTACCTGGCAGCCATGCTTATTCATTGCGTCCACTGCTCTTCTGACAGCATCATTTACAGGTTCACACTGTTCCACTTGAGTCTTCATATTATGCTCAAAATATGGACCAATCAGAAAATAGTTGTCTCCCCATTCATCTGCTGTTGTTTTGGCCTTTGTCTGAATCACAGTATAGATGCCTCCAACTGTTAAAAGGAAAAAAGTTTCTATTATCATTCAGGTTAGCCATCCATTCAAAGTGAAAAGGGATGAAAATGAGTTCAGATTTTTAAATTAGCATTTAGGATCCACTAAGCCCAAGGATTTATTTACCTTTCAAAAAGAATAGTATTTAACATATTGTTAAGGGACACCAATGAACGGTTACTGCTTTGTTCAATTCTGTGCATATTTTAAAATCCCTTCCAGGTACATGTGAAAGAACAGCAGGCTGGCAGCAGCAAAGAGGTAAAATACTTAAAAAAAAAGTCTGAAAAGACAATTGTAGCAAAACACTACTTGCTTAAAGCTCCAGTCACTTTGTAGTGTCAAAGTTAGGACAAATACCTGTTGTCATCATACATGCCTTCAGCATCAGAAATCACTTTCACCTCTCTTCCTCCTTCTCCAATGGTGGCCCAGAAGGGGCTCAGGCACGTTCAAATAACAGCTGCTGTGGTTTTCAATTATGAGGAAATCTCCTAAGCTAAATAGTCATTTATCTTTTAAAGCACCAACTAAGGTACCTTTTGATAAGGAGAAAGTGCTTATAGATGTTCATAGAAGATGCTTGGTCCAACCCTGATGTCAAATCCAGTAACACAAATACATATTTCATTCTCACATGGTATTTCTCCCTTCCTAGTAAGGGAGGAGACCACCTCTCATATTGTCTTATGCCCAATTTCTGCCTCCAAAGAAAGAAGAAGTAAAAACTAAAAGGCAGAAATGAAATCCACAGGCAGACAGCCCGACGCCATACCCTGGGCCTGTTAAAGATCGACCCCTGACCTAGCCTGTTATGTTATCTATAGATTCCAGACATTGTATGGAAAAGCATTGTGAAAATCCCTGTCCTGCTCTGTTCCATTCTGATTACTGGTGCATGCAGCCCCTAGTCATGTACCCCCTTAGAGTTGTAAAGCCCTTAAAAGGGACAGGAATTGCTCACTCGGAGAGCTCGGTTGTTGGAGATATGAGTCTTGCCAAAGCTCCCTGCCTAATAAAGCCCTTCCTTCTTTAACTCGGTGTCTGAGGGGTTTAGTCTGCAGCTTGTCCTGCTACACTAGAATCATTGCTTAAATCTACCCTCTGATATTGCTGCTACCTCTATTAAAACACAAAGCCAGAAAATATGGATACATTTGGCAAATATGCACACCCTTGGATCCAGCAAGTCCACATCTAGAAAATTGACCTGGGGGAAAATTAAGGAGAGTGTGAAAAGGATGTTTACTGAAGCACTATAATGGCAAAAAATTAGAAAAATTAGAAACTGATGGAAGTCTCAATTAGCTCATGTGTCAAATGGGGGTAAAATAATATTTAGCTTGGAGGGAAAGACAGGCTCTAAAAGAGGATTAAAAATTAGACCTGGCCTAGGCAACAAATTTATGACCAAGTCCTCAAAAATAAACACAACAAAAGCAAAAATAGACAAATGGGACTTAATTAAACTAAAATGCTTCTGCACCACAGAAGACTGAATCCACAGAGTAATCTATATCTCTATCTATGCCTATGTCTGTCTCTATCTATCTATCTATCTATCTACCTATCTATCTACCTACCTATCTATGTTTCTCCTATTTGTTCTGTCTCTCTAGAGAACGCTGACAAATACAGTGAGCTCAGGTCCTGAGCAGACATTTTCCAAAAGAAGACATACAAGTAGCTAATAAATGTGAAAAAAATGCTCATCATCACTAATAATCAGAGAATGCAAATTAAAACCACCATGTGATACCTCCTTATGCCAGTCAGAATGGCTATCATTATAAAGTTTAAAGACAGCAGATGTTGGTGAGGATGTGAAGACAAGAAAATGCTTATACACTGTTGGTAAGAATGTAAACTAGTACAAACGTTATGAAAGACAGTATGAAGATTTCTGAAAGAACTAGATACAGAACTACCATTCGATCCAGCAATCCCACTACTGGGTATGGACCCAGAGTGAAAGAAATCATATTTAAAAAGATATCTGCATTAGTATATTCAAAGTAGCACTGTTTCCAATAGCAAAGATGTGGAATCAACCCAAATGTCTACCAATGGATGATTGGATAAAGAAAATGTGGTGTATATGTGTGTATTTATATGTGTATATATTAATATGTTAATATATATCTATTACTCAGCCATAAAAAAGAATGAAATCATGTCTTTTGTAGAAGCATGGATAGAACTGGAGGACATTACCCCCAGTGAAATAACTCAGAAACAGAAAGTCAAACACGGTACGTTCTCACTTACTGAGAGCTAAGTGGGAGCTAAATGATGGGTACCATAGACATATAGAATGAAATAATAGACACTTGAGACTAAAGAAAGATGGGAGGATAAGAGTACGGTGAGGATTGAAAAACTATGGAGTGGACACAACGTTCACTTTTCAGGTGATGGTCCACTAAAAGCTCAGACTTCACCACTACGCAACATATGTATGTAAGAAACCTGATCTTGTACCCTGATACAGCTTGGCTGTGTCCCCACCCAAATCTCATCTTGAATTGTAGTTCCCATAATCCTCACATGTTGTGGGAGGGATTTGGAGAGAGGTAATTGAATCATAGAAGAGGTTACGCTCCTACTCTTCTCGTGATAGTGAGTTCTCACAAGATCTGATGGTTTTATAAGGGGCTCTTCCCCCTTTTGCTTGGCACTTCTACTTGCTGCTGCCATATGAAGAAGGGCATGTTTGTTTCTCCTTCTGCCATGATTGTAAGTTTCCCGAGGCCTCCCCAGCCCCCTAGAACTGTGAGCCAATTAAATGTTTTTTCTTTATAAATTACCCAGTCTCGGGTATGTCTTTATAAATAGCATGATAATGAACTAGTACATACCTTCTAAATATATATAAATAAATTTTTAAAATAAAAAATAAATTAGATCTGATTGGAAAGGCAAAAATTGAGCAAGTAAAATGTCACTTAATGGGGTAATTACAAAGGGTGAAGAAATTGGGCAAATGGATGTCATGAAAAGGAATTTTTAGGCAGAGGTAATGGTTAGAGCCCAGGCTGTAAGCTGGAGTAGAGTGTGCAAGGAAAGAGTAATAGGATTGAAACGGATAACCAGATAGAAGGATATAGGGAGGGGTAAGAGGAGGAAGACCTTAAGCAGGATATTTCCCGTGACAGCACTAAACAATAATCACATGTGAGAGTCTGTCAATTACTTGAGCAATACTTTGTTCATGAGCTAGAGCAACGGAATGACTCAAGAAGTCCTTTGTGAAATCCTGGAGGTAATAAGATCTTGGCATCAATCTTCAACTCAATTGCAAAGAGCAATATTATTACTTATATATTATTTCTCATTTTTCACTGCTGTCTTTCAAAACATATTCCAATTCATCAGACTACAGGTTTTGATAGCTACTATATTTCTTAAATGTATTATTCCAGTAACTTATACTTTACATAGTAAATCTTACCAATAGTCACAATCAGCGGTCACAAGGTAGAACTATATCTGGAGACATTACTTTAAGCCTGAGCCATGCAAAATATACTTTTTTGGAAAATTGCCCTTTGAAAGGTGAGACACAAAAGGCAAATGTTGATGCTATTATAAGGTACTATAGGATTCATTAATTTATAAAAGAGAAGAGCTAATGTAACTCCAAAATCCAAGCGATTTTCATATGAGTCTACACAAGCTAGTTGTCCTTAAGAATTTCATCTTTAAGGAAAAGTTTTTTACTGTATCAAAAAAAGTTTAAACTGTCATTGAGCAGAGTCTGATAATAAGGACACTATCAAATCACAGTTTAAATGCCACGTGATGAGGACAGAACAGAACACATGAGGAGGATATATAAAACTTGCAAGCAGAAACTTCTAAAGTGGACAAGAACAGACATAATTCACTTAACCATCCAACAATAAATCTAAATTAACATAAATTGATGTTATCTACTACACCTAAGTATTTCCTCAAATTCTGGACAATTTTAGAAACCATCAAAATTATTTGTTGAGGAAAAATAAACTTAGCTAATTTACAAGGGCAACTAAAATGAAGAACTTTTCTTTAAAGTGTGGGAGTCACATCTTAGCAACATTTTTAAATATATCTAAGCTTTCTTCAAAACCACCATCCACAAAAATGCAAAATTTCCAAAGAATTTCTCCTCTTCTGTAGACTTATTTTCTTCATCTTCTCCAGGAGAATATACCATAAGTTTCTAATGGTACATGTTTATTAGATGTTTTATTTACATGTTTTATCCTTGAAAACTCTTTTTATTTGCAACTATGCATCTTGCTCAGAGATCTTAAAACATTCTTGTTTGTTAGATTATATATTTCAAATTCATATACACTTTGGTAGATGCTAACATTTTTATTTACTGAAGAACATAAGGGGGAAATAGAAATTCTTTATTAGAAGACACAAATGACTTGAGAAATGAAATGAAAAGATAAAAATAGTTAATTAATTTGCTACTTCTTTTACTCAGCTTCAGATAGTTCCCCATATAGCCTTAGAGTGTGTAAACTATGATTATGCTCTCTCAGTCTATTAGAAATAAAAACATATAGCTTTAAAAATTTCAAGGGAAGGGGCTTCAAGATGACTGACTAAAGGCATCTGATACTCACCTCCTCCACAAAGAACCAAAATAGTAAGTAGAAAATCCCACATAAGAGAGAATTCTGGAATTCAACAGAGAAGTGACAGGAAGCATCTAAGGCAATGAAGGGGAGGGAAGCAAGGAAACCTACCCAGTAGGCATCCTCTGTGAGGCCAGAGAGGCTCTCCAGTTCATGGAAAGGTAAGTGACTAACCTCCCAGTGGTCCACATCTGCATTATGAACTCCAGGAATCCTAGCCACAGGAGAGTTCCTTGACCATGCAGGCCTTGAGACTAACATAAGGAATTGCCCAGCAATCACACAAAGGCATTGCTCCAGAGAAGGAGCTCTCACTGGGTCCCACCCCTGCCATCCCCATTTCTGAGCAGCAAGGTGCCATTTTGAGAGCCCAGCCCCCACCTAGATGACATCTTTCCTCAGACCCCAACATCATCTGTATCTCCACATCCCTGAAGCCCTGTTGACATTTCCCACCCACGGCTGAGTGCTACTGCAGGCTGCTGTCACCAGGGATAAAATGTGTGTCATTAGAAGTGGACTCCTCCACCCCTAGTAACAGGGCTGTTACACATTTATAAGCTCCCAAAGAAAATGCTACCCCACTTGCAACCACCATCTAGGGCTGAAACACATGCTCTCAAGCCACCCGTTTATGGCTGCTGCCACTGAAAGCAACATACCCCGCACCCTAACAAGAGCAGGGCAGCAATGCAGTAGCTGCTACTTCACTCGGGCATTCTGCTGGGGGCCTGAGGATCACTCCACTCCAGCTTATGACAGCCAGTGTCCACATACACCATTGAGAGGACTGAGGACAGGAAAACCCAGCCTGGTTTTGCCTTCCTCAATGCCTAAGCCAGCAGTCTGGGAACCTTTGGTAGATGCTAACTACATCTACCAAAGACAGCCTTGTCCCATCCACCACAACTAGTACCTAAACACTCCTCCCAGAAGCCTGATGATGAGCCTACCCAATCTGCCATTGCCATCACAACGGGCACCACCTGCATGTGCCACCTGTGGGTCTGAAGACTGGCTCATCCAGCCCTTGCAGCCACCAGCAACACCGGCACAGACTGCTTGGGAGCCAGAAAGTTGTCTTGCAGTTGCTATAGCCATCACCCACACCACACCCACTGCCTAGAAGCCTGAGGATCCGCACACCAGCCCAGCCTACTATGGCCACTACTGGCACCCAAGCAAACTGCCTGAAGGCCAAAGAATCAACCCAACTAGACTCATTACCATCAGTGCCAGTGTACATAGCCCTGAGGCCCAAGGACAGGAATGCTAGGCATACCACCACCACTGGGGCCAAGGACTGGCCTACCTGATGTTCTCGTCTCCAGCACAACTTCATCACCACCTTCACTAACAACTGCACCCTAAGCCACTGAAAAAAATCACAGACACTGCTGATACTGTTGGCAGCTGAAACAAATAATATGAAGACTATGCTACTGTATGCACCTAGAAATCAAAAACCAATGTGCCCTACTCAATCAACACCAAGATATATCTTCAGGAAAAAGTCTTCCCCTACAAAAACAAATTTACAAAATTGGAAGCAGCAATCGTTACACCAGATGCATGGATATCAATGCAAGAACAAAATAAACATAAAAAGGTGAAGGAATATGACACCTCCAAAGGAATTGAATAATTCTTCAGCAACATATGCCAGTGGAAAAAAAAGAAGACATTTATAAAATTCTGGAAAAAAAAGAATCCAAAATGTTGATATTAAGGAAGCTCAGTGAGACACAAGAGAACTCAGATACACAACAAGAAATCAGAAGAACAATTCAGGGTATGAAAGAGACATTTACCCAAGAGATAGATACAATAAAAAAACAACCAAACAGAAATTCTGGAACTGAAGAGTTTATTGAAAGAAATACAAAATGCATTCAAAAACTTCAACAATAGATTAGATCAAGCAGAAGAAAAAATTCAGAACTTAAAGACAGGTCTTTTAAAATTACCTAGGCAAATGATAGAAAGAAAAAAAAAAGAATGAACAAAGTCTATGTGACATATGAAGCACCATAAAGTGAACAAATATTCAAATTTGCAGTTTCCCAGAAGGTAAAGAGAAAATGAAAGGTGTAGGAAACCTACTTAACAACACAAGAGCTGAAAGGTTTTCAAATCTAGCAAGAGATTTAGATATCCAGACACATGAAAGTCAGAAATTCCTAGGCCGGGCGCGGTGGCTCAAGCCTGTAATCCCAGCACTTTGGGAGGCCGAGACCGGCGGATCACGAGATCAGGAGATTAAGACCATCCTGGCTAACACGGTGAAACCCAGTCTCTACTAAAAAAGTACAAAAAACTAGCCGGGCGAGGTGGCGGGTGCCTGTAGTCCCAGCTACTCCGGAGACTGAGGCAGGAGAATGGCGTAAACCCGGGAGGCGGAGCTTGCAGTGAGCTGAGATCTGGCCACTGCACTCCAGCCCAGGCGACAGAGCGAGACTCCATCTCAAAAAAAAAAAAAAGAAAGAAAGTCAGAAATTCCCAAATAACATAATGCAAAAAGCTCTTCTCCACAGCACATTATAGTCAAACTGTCAAAAGCCAAACAGTAAGAATTCTAAAACAGCAAGCAAAATGTCTAGTCACTTGTAAGGGAACTTCCACAAGATTAACAGATTAACAGCAGATTTCTCACCAGAAACCTCACAGACCAGGAGAAAATGGGATGATATATTAAAAATAGTGAAAGAAAAAAATGACAACCAAGGATGCTACACCCAGCAACATTGTCCTTCATATATGAAGGATAAATAAAATCCTTTCTGGGCAAGAAAAAGTTGAAGAAATTCATTATCACTAGACTGGCTTCACAAGAAATACTTAAAAGAAGTCCTACACATGGAAGTGACAGCACACTGCCATTATGAAGACACAAAAGGATATACAACTAACTGGTAGAGCAAAACGCAAATACAGAAGAGAAAGAACTCATATGTTACCACTATAGAAAATCACCAAACCACAATCATAAACAATGAGAAGAAAAAGAGAAAAAGAAAGAAAGAAGGAAAGAAAGAAAGAAAGAAAGAAAGAAAGAAAGAAAGAAAGGAAGGAAGGAAGGAAGAAAAAGAGAGAGAGAGAGAGGGAGGGAGGGAGGGAGGGAAGGGAAGAAGGACAAACAGGAATCAATTAATAAAATGGCAGGAATAAGCTTTCACATGTCAATAATAGCCTTGCAGGTAAATGGATTAAATTGTTACTTCAAAGACATAGACTGGCTAAATAGATATAAAACAAATATATGACCCAATTATAAACTGCCTATAAGAAACTCATCTCACTTGTAAAGATAAATATAGACTGTAAGTAAAAGGGTGAAAGAAGATCTTCCATACAAAGAGAAACCAAAAATGAACAGAAGTAGCTATACCTATAGCAGATAAAATTGACTTTAAATAAAAAACACTAAAAAGAGACAAATGTCATTCCATAATGATAAAAGGAACAATTCAGCAAGAAGACATAATATAAATTCTAAACATTCACACTCAACACCAGAGCATCCAGATATATAAAGCAAATATTATTAGATATAAAGGGAGAGATAGAATCCAGTACAATAATAGTTGGGGATTTCAACATCCTAATCTCAGCATTAGATAGATCATCTAGACAGAAAATTAACAAAGAAATATTGGATTGAAACTTGACTTTAGACCAAATGGAACTAACATTTACACAATATTTCATCCAACAGCTAGAGAATATATTTATCTCATCAGTACATGAAGCATTCCCCAGGATATATCATATGTTAGAACACAAAACAAGTCCAACTAATTTTAAAAATTTGAAATCATATTAAGCATCTTCTCACATCATAATGGAATAAAACTGGAAATCAATAACAAGAAAAACTTTAAAACCTATACATATACTTGGAAATTAAACAACATGCTCCTGAATGAACATTATGTCAAGAAGAAAATTAAGAAGGAAATCAAAACTTTTTGAAACAAATGAAAATTGAAACACAACATACCAAAAGCCATGGGATACAGCAAAAGCAGTGCTAGAGGGAAATTGATCAATAAACACTTACATTAAAAACTTAGAAAGATTTCAAATATATAATCTAATGATGTACTTCAAGAAACTAGAAAAGCAAGAACAAACAAAACTGAAAACTAGCAGAAGGAAAGAAAAAATAAAGAACAGAAGCACTTAATGAAATAGAGAAAGACAACAACAACAACAAAAGCAACAACAACAAGGGATTAACAAAATGAAGTTGCTATTTAAAAAAGATAAAATAGATAAATCTCTAGCTAGACTAACCATGAAGAAAAGAGATGAGACTCAAATAAAGAAAATCAGAAATAAAGAAGAAAACGTATTACAACCAATACCACAGAAATATAAAAGATTATCAGAGACTTTTATCAACAACCATACACTAAAAAACTGAAAAATCTAGAGGAAAAAAATAAATTTCTGGACACATACCACCTACCAAGATTGAATTAAGAAAAAACAGATGTCCGGGCGCGGTGGCTCAGGCCTGTAATCCCAGCACTTTGGGAGGCCGAGGCAGGTGGATCACGAGGTCAGGAGATCAAGACCATCCTGGCTAACACGATGAAACCCAGTCTCTACTAAAAAATACAAAGAAATTAGCCAGGTGTGGTGCGGGCGCCTGTAGTCCCAGCTACTCGGGAGGCTGAGGCAGGAGAATGGCATGAACTCTGGAGGTGGAGCTTACAGTGAGCCAAGAGGCACCGCTGCACTCCAGCCTGGGCAACACAGTGAGACTCCGTCTCGAAAGAAAAAAATAGAAAACCTGAACAGACCAGTAATGAATAATGAGGTTGAATCAGTAATTAAAATTCTCCCAACAAAGAAAATTTCAAGACCAGATGGCTTTACTGTCAAATTTTACCTAACTTTCAAAGAAAACTAACAAGTCTCCCTAAATTCTTCCAAAAATTAAAGAGGAAGGAATTCTCCCTAACTTATTATCTGAGGCCAGCATTATCCTGATCAGATAACCAGACAAGGATGCAAGAAAACATAAAACTGCAGGTTAATATCCCTGATGGAACATAGATATGAAAATCTTCTAACAAATACTAGCAAACTGAATCCAACAGTACATCCAAAAGATAATACACCATGATCAGTGGAATTTATACTAGGGATGCAAGAACAGTGCAAATCAATAAATGTGATACATTGCATCAACAAAAAGAACAAAAACCATATGATTATCTCAATAGATACAGAAAAAGTATTTGATAAAATTTAACATTCCTTCATGAAAAAACTATCAGCAGCCAATCATAGAAGGAACATAGCTCAATATAATAAAAGCCATATATGACAAATCCACAGCTAACATCATACTGAACTGGGAAAAACTGAAAACCTTTCCTCTAAGAACCGGAACAAAATAAGAATGCCCACTTTCATCACTCCTATTCAATATAATACTGGAAGCCCTAGCCACAGCTTTTGGGCTAGAGAAAGAAAGAAAGAAAAGGTATGCAAACAGGAAAAGACAAAGTCAAATTGTCCATCTTTCCAAGATGACATGATTTTATATCTAGTAATACCAAGACTCCACCAAAGCACCCTTAGCTCTGATAAATAAATTCAGTAAAGTTGTAGGAGACAAAGTCAGCATATGAAATAAGCAATGTTCCTATACACCAATAATAAACTAGCTGAGAAGAAAATTAAGAAGGCAATCCCATTTACAATAGCTAAAAATTAAAATATTTAGGGATAAATTTAACCAAGAAACTGAAGAACATCTATTAGGAAAACTACAAAACACTGATAAAAGAATTGAAAAGGACAGAAACAAATGGAAAGATATCCCATGCTCATGGATCAGAAAAATTAATATTGTTAAAATGGGCCTACTACCCAAAGCAATCTACAGATTCTATATGATCCTTATCAAAATAGCAATGTCATTTTTCACAGAAATAGAAAGACCAATCTAAAATTTGTATGAAATTAAAAAATAGCTCCAATAGCCAAAGTCACCCTGTGAGAAAAGAACAATGCTAGTGGTATCACACTATCTGATTTCAAAGTATATTACAAAGGTATAGTAACCTAAACAGCATGATATTGATATTAGAAGACATTTAGACCAACGGAAGAGAATAGAGAACCTAGAAATGCATCCACATATTTATAGCCAACTGGTTTTCAACAACGGTGCCAAGAATATACATTGAGGAAAGGATACAGTCTTCAAGAAATGGTGCTGAAAAAATTGGACATCCATTAGATATCCATGTGCAAAAGAATAAAACTGGACTCCTGATATGATTTGGATGTTTGTTCCCTCCAAATCTCATGTTGAAATATAATCCCCAACTTCTTAGGATCTTGGCAGATGGGAGGCAGGACTAGATTGCAGCTCCAACTCAGACAGACACAGCAGCATGTGGAGGCTTGCATTGTGAATTTTAGCTCCAGAGAGACTGCAAGAACAAATCAGCAATCCTGAGAGGACCCACAGACCCTCTGAAGGAAGTAGACTGCTCCTGCAGGACCCCCCAAATACTGTGAGTGCTCCAACTGTGGAAATGGGAAAGGGAGATCCTACTCTCCTGAACAGAAAGGGAGATCCTACTCTCCTGAACACACGCCCCCACTGGAGAAACTGAAGGTCTGTTTGTGGGAGAAGTTTCCGACCTTACCTGGAATTGAGTTAATTTAGAGAGCCGAGCAAAACACAGATGTAGAGGAAGCAGTGAGAAAGGCCCTGGGAACTCACTGGGTCTCTGAGTAGGCCATTCCTGCCTGGCACCACAGGGATCCATCAGGAGGGCAGCCAGAGGAGCAGGGAAAAATACCACAGAGAGAAGGAAATCTCCAGCTGAGCTTCATAATTTGAATCCAGCGAGAAGCCTCCTGGCCAGAACTTGAGGGAGGGTGTGAATTCCCAAGCTCTTGCAGCTAGGAGGCAGGTAGCCTGGGGCAAGCTCTCAAGCCCAGCTTGCCCACCACTTAAAAACAGGCTTGGGGCTGTTAGTGCTGGCATGGTGGGAGTAAGACCAGCCCTTGGGTTTACATGGAAGCTGGGTGAGGCCTGTGACTTCCGGCTTTTCCCCACTTCCCTGACAACATGCATGACTCAGCAGAGGCAGTCATAATTCTAGGTACACAACTCCACTGACCTGGGAACCTCACACCCATCCCCCACTGCGGCTGCAGCAAGACCTACTCAAGGAGAGTCTGAGCTCAGACACACTTAGCCCTACCTCCACCTGATGGTCCTTCCCTACCCACCCTGGTAACTGAAGACAAAGGGCCTGTAATCTTGGGAGTTCTAGGACCCCGCCCACTGCCAGTTCCTCTCCATACTACCATGGCTGATGTTCTCTGGAAAGCACCACCTCTGGCAGGAGGTCAACCAGCACAAAAATAGAGCATGAAACCATCAAAGGTAAGAACCCTCGCAAAGTTTATTTTGCCCCCCTGCCACCTCCACTGGAATAAGTGCTGGTATCCACAGCTGAGAGACCCATAGATGGTTCACATCACAAGACTCTGTGCAGACAACCCCCAGTACCAGCCTGGAGGTGGGCGGACTTGCTGGGTGGCTAGACCAAAAAGAGAAAGAACAATCACTGCACTTTGGCTCACAGGAAGCCACATCCACAGGAAAAAGGGGTGAGTACTACATCAAGGAAACACTCCGTGGGACAAAAGAATCTGAACAACAGCCTTCAGCCCTAGACCTTCCCTGTGACAGAGCCTACCCAAATGAGAAGGAACCAGAAAAACAACTCTGGTAATATGACAAAACAAAGCTCTTTAACACCCCCAAGAAATCACACTAATTCACAGCAATGGATCCAAACCAAGAGGAAATCCCTGATTTACCTGAAAAAGGATTCAGGAAGTTAGTTATCATGCTAATCAAGGAAGCACCAGAGAAAGGTGAAGACCAATGCAAGGAAATCCAAAAAAAGATGGAAGTAGTGAAGAAAGAAATATTCAAAGAAATAGATACCATAAAGAATAAGCAAACAAAAATTTAGAAAACATTGGACACACTTATAGAAATGCAAAATGCTCTGGAAAGTCTCAGCAATAGAATTGAACAGGTAGAAGAAAGAAATTCAGAGCTTGAAGACAAGGTCTTTGAATTTACCCAATCCAATGAACACACACACACAAAAAAAGAATAAGAAAATACGAACAAAGCCTCCAGGAAGTCTGGGACTACGTTAAATGATCAAACCTAAGAATAATTGGTGTTCCTGAGGAAGAAGAGAAATCTAAAAGTTTGGAAAACACATTCAGGGGAATAAATGAGGAAAAGTTCCCCAACCTTTAAGCTAGAGTCCTAAACATTCAAATACAAGAAGCACAAAGAACACCTGGGAAATTCATTGCAAAAAGATCATCACTTAGGCACATTGTCATCAGGTTATATAAGGTTAAGAAAAAGACAAGAATCTTAAGAGCTGTGAGATAGAAGCACTAGGTAATCTTTAAAGGAAAACCTATCAGATTAACAGCAGAGGAAATCCTACAAGCTAGAAAAGATTGGGGTCCTATCTTCAGCCTCCTCAAATAAAACAATTATCAGCCAAGAATTTTGTATCTAGCAAAACTAAGTATCACATATAAAGGAAAGATAAAGTCTTTTTCAGACAAACAAATGCTGAGACAATTTGCCCCTACCAAACCACCACTACAAGAACTGCAAAAAGAGCTCTAAATCTTGAAACCAATCCTGGAAACACACCAAAACAGAACCTCTTTAAAGCATAAATCACACAGGACCTCTAAAACAAAAATACAAATTAAAAAGCAAAAACAAAAAAACCAAGGTACACGGGCAACAAATAGCATAATGAATACAATGGTACCTCACATCTCAATACTAACATTGAATGTAAATGGCCTAAATGCTCCACTTAAAGGGGATGAAAAAAGGCATTTCATGCAAATGGCCACCACAGTGAGTAGGCAAAACAAACTTTAAAGCAACAGCAGTTAAAAGAGACAAAGAGGGATATTACATAATGGTAAAAGGCTTTGTCCAACAGGGAAATATCACAATCTTAAACATATATGCACCTAATGCTGGAGCTCCCAAGTTTATAAAACAATTACTAATAGACCTAAGAAATGAGATAGACAGCAACACAATAGTAGTGGGGGACGTCAATACTCCACCAACAGCAGTAGACAGCTCATCAAGACAGAAAGTCAACAAATAAACAATGGATTTAAATTACACGCTGGAACAAATGGACTTAACAGATACATATAGAACATTTCATCCAATAACCACAGAATACACCTTCTATTCAACAGTGCATGGAACGTTCTCCAAGATAAACCATATGATAGGCCATGAAATGAACCTCAATAAATTTACTAACAGACCAATAACAGGCAGTGAGATTTAATTGGTAATTTTAAAAGTACCAACAATAAAAAGTTCAGGACCAGATGGATTCACAGCAGAATTCTACAAGACATTCAAAGAGGAATTGGTACCCATCTTTTGACACTATTCCACAAGAGAGATAAAGAAGGAACCTTCCCTAATTCATTCTATGAAGCCAGCATCACCCTAATACCAAAACCAGGGAAGGACATAACCAAAAAAGAAAACTACAGACTCATGTCCTTGATGAACATAGATGCTAAAATTCTTAACAAAATACTATATAACCAAATTCAACAATATAACAGCAGGCTGGGGGCAGTGGCTCAAGCCTGTAATCCCAGCACTTTGGGAGGCCAAGACGGGCGGATCACGAGGTCAGGAGATCGAGACCATCCTGGCTAACACGGTGAAACCCTGTCTCTACTAAAAAATACAAAATAAAAAACTAGCCAGGTGAGGTGGTGGGCACCTGTAGTCCCAGCTACTTGGGAGGCTGAGGCAGGAGAATGGCGTAAACCTGGGAGGTGGAGCTTGCAGATACAAGATTAATGTACAAATATCAGTAGCTCTTCTATACACCAACAGCAACCAAATGCAGAATCAAATTAAGAACTCAACCCCTTTTACAATAGCTGCAAAAAAATAAAATACTTAGGAATATACCTAACCAAGGAGGCTAAAGTTCTCTGCAAGGAAAACTACAAAACACTGCTGAAAGAAATCATAGATGACACAAACAAAGGGAAACACATTTCATACTCATGGATGGGTAGAATCAATATTGTGAAAAGGACCATACTGCCAAAAGCAATCTACAAATTTAATGCAATCCTCATCAAAATACCACCATCATTCTTCATAGAATTAGAAAAAAAATTCTAAAATTCATATGGAACCAAAAAAGAGCATGCATAGCCAAAGCAAGACTAAACAAAAAGAATAAATTTAGAGGCATCACGCTACCTCATTTCTAACTATATTATAAGGCCATAGTCACCAAAACAGCATGGTACTGGTATAAAAAATAGGCACACAGATCAATGGAACAGAACAAATAAGCCAGAAATAAACCCAGATACTTATAGCCAACTGATATTCAACAAAGCAAACAAAAACATAAAGTGGGGAAAGACACCCTTTTCAAAAAATGGTGTTGGGATAATGGGCTAGCCCCATGTAGGAGAATGGATCATCTTCTTCTCTCACCTTATACAAAAATCAACTCAAGGTGAATTCAGGACTTAAACCTAAGACCTGAAACTATAAAAATTCTAGATGCTAACATTGGAAAAACCCTTCTAGACATTGGCTTAGGTAAGGATTTCATGATCAACAACACAAAAGCAAATGCAATAAAAACAAAGATAAGTAGTTGAGACTTAATTAAACTAAACTTTTGCATACAAAAGGAACAGTCAGCAGAGTAAACAGACAACCCACAAAGTGGAGAGAAAAATCTTCACAATCTATACATCTAACAAAAGGCTATTATTCAGAATCTATGATGAACTGAAACAAATCAGTGAGAAAAAACAAACAATCTCATTAAAAATGTGGGCTAGGCCCGGCGCCGTGGCTTCAGGCCTGTAATCCCAGTACTTTGGGATGCCGAGAAGGGTGGATCACGAGATCAGGAGATCGAGACCATCCTGGTTAACACGGTGAAACCCTGTCACTACTAAAAAAAAATACAAAAAATCAACCAAGCGTGGTGGTGGGCGCCTGTAGTCCCAGTTACTCGGGAGGCTGAGGCAGGAGAATGGCGTGAACCCGGGAGGCGGAGCTTGCGGTGAGCCAAGATTGCACCACTGAACTCCAGCTTGGGCGACAGAGCAAGACTCCATCTCAAAAAAAAAAAAAAAAAAAAAAATGTGGGCTAAGGACATGAGTAGACAATTATGAAAAGAAGATATACAAATGACCAAAAAGCATATGAAAAAGTGCTCAACATCACTAATGATCAGGGAAATGCAAATCAAAACCATAATATGATACCACCTTACTTCTGCAAGAATTACCACAATCAAAAAGCAAAAAACAGTAGATGTTGGCATGGATGTGGTGAATAGGAAACATTTCTACATTGCTGGTGGGAATGTAAACTAGTACAACAACTATGGAAAACTGTGGTGATTCCTTAAATAACTAAAAGTAGAACTACATTTGATTCAGCAATCCCACTAGTTGGTATCTACCCAGAGGAAAAGAAGTCATTACAGGAAAAGATACTTGCACACGCATGTGATAGCAGCACAATTCGCAATTGCAAAATCGTGGAACCAACCCAAATGCCCATCAATCAACGAGTTGATAAAGAAACTGTGGCGTATGTATACACGAAATACTACTACTCAGCCACAAAAAAAGAATGAATTAACAGCATTTGCAATGACCTGGATGAGATTGGAGACTATTATTCTAAAAGTAACTCAGGAATGGAAAATCAAACATTGTATGTTCTCACTGATAGGTGGGAGCTAAGCTATGAGGGTCCAAAGGCATAAGAATGATGCAATAGACTTTGGCGACTTGTGGCAAGGGTGGGAGGAGGGTAAGGGATAAAAGACTATAAATAGGGTGCAGTATACGGCTCAACTGATGCGTGCACCAAAATCTCACAAATCACCACTGAAGAACTTACTCATGTAACCAAATATCACCTGTACCCCAATAACTTATGGAAAAATTAAATATATATATACATATAATTTTAAAAAATTAAAATACTGCATATAAGTCTCAAAAAAAAATGTAATCCCCAATGTTGGAGATGGGGCCTGTCAGGAGGCGGTTGGATCATGGCATAGGATCCCTCATGAATAGCTTAGCATCATTTCCTTGGTGATAAGTGAGTTCTTGCTCATTTAGTTCACGTATCTGTTTAAAAGAGTCTGGGGCCAGTTGTGGTGGCTCACACTTGTAATTCCAGCACTTTAGGAGGCCAAGGTGGGCAGATCTCTTGAGGTCAGGAACTCAAAACCAGCCTGGCCAACATGGCGAAATCCCGTCTCTACTAAAAATGCAAAAATTAGCCAGGTGTGGTAGTCTCAGCTACTCAGGAGGCAGAGGCATGAGAATCACTTGAACCTGGGAGATGGAGGTTGCAATGAGCCAAGATTGTGCCACTGCGCTCCATTGTGGGCAACAGAGTGAGACTCTGTCTCAAGAAAATAAATAAAATAATGAAAGGAAGGAAGGAAAGAAGGAAGGAAGGAAGGAAGGAAGGAAGGAAGGAAGGAAGGAAGGAAGGAAGGAGGGAGGGAGGGAGGGAGGGAGGGAGGGAGGGAGGGAAGGAGGGGGGAGGGGGGGAGGGAGGGAGGGAGGGAGAAAGAAAGAAAGTCTGGGATCTTCCTCTTGTCTCCTTTGCTCTTTCTCTTGTCATGTGATGTGCCTTCTCCTGCTTTGCCTTCTGATGTGAATAAAAGCTTCCTGAGGCCTCACCAGAAGCGAAGCAGATGTGGGTGCCATGCTTCCTAAACAGCCTGTGGAACCACAAGCAAATTAAACCTCTTTTCTTTATTAATTACTCAACCTCAGATATTTCTTTATAGTAATGCAAAAATGGCCTAATACAACCCCTATTTCTTGCCATATAAAACATTAACACAAGATGGATTAAACACTTAAATATGAGACTCAAAACTATAAAACTACTAAAAGAAAACATAAGGCAGACACTTCAAGACATTGGTTTGGGCAAAGATTTTATGGCTAAGACCTCACAAACACAGGCAACAAAGCAAAAATAGACAAATGGGACTACATTAAGCTAAAATACTTCTGCACAGTAAAGGAAACAATCAACAGAGTGAAGAGACAACCTGTTGAATGTGAGAAAATATTTGCATACTATTCATTTGACAAGGAATTAATCTCCAGAATAGATAGGAAACTCAAACATCTCAATGGTGGAAAAACAAATAATCTCATTAAAAAATGGGCAAAGGATATGAATAGACATTTTTCAAAAGAAGACACACAAATGCACAACGGGTATGGGGAAATGCTCAGCATTACTAATCATTGGGAAATGCAAATCAAAACCACAATGAGATATCATCTTATGCCAGTTAGAATCTCCATGATTTAAATAAATTAATAAATAAATAACACATGCTGGCAAGGAGGTGAAGGAAAAGGAACTCTTAGGCACTATTGGTAAGAATACAAATTAGTATAGCCACTATGGAAAACAGTATGTAGATTTACCACAAAACTAAAAATTGAACTATCATAAGATCCAGCAATCCTATTACTGGGTGTTTATCCAAAGGAAAAGAATTCAGAATAATAAACAGATACCAGTACCACACAGTTTATTGCAGCACGATTCACATTAGCAAAGATATGGAATCAACCTAAGTGTCCATCCATGGATGAATGAAGAAAATGTGGTATATACACACAATGAAATATTATTCAGCCATAAAAATATAAAATCATGTCATTTGCAGTAACATAGATGAAACCGGAAGTCATTACAGTAAGTGAAATAAGCCAGGCATAGAAAGACAAATTTTGCATTACGTTAAGTGAAATAAGCCAGGCATAGAAAGACAAATTTTGCATGTTCTCACTGATATGTGGGAGCTAAAAAGGTTAATGTCATGCAGGTAGAGAGTAGAATGATAGATAGCAGAGGCAGAGAAGGGTGTGTATGTTGTGGGAGGAAGGCAGATGAAGAGAAATTGGTTAATGGAAACAAACAGGCAGTTAGATAGAAGGAATACGTTCTCATGTTCAGTAGCAAAGTAGGGTGATTATAGTTAACAACAGTATATTGTATATTTCAGAATAGTAGAAGAGAGGTCTTGAAATGTTCCCAACACATAGAAATGGTAAATACTTGAGGTGATAAATACCCCAAATACCTGACTTGATCATTACACATTATACGCATGTAACAAAATGTCACATGTACCTGATACATATAAACACATGTTATATATCAATAAAAGAAAGTCCATCTCATATTGGTTGAGGCCTGATTGTAAATAAATCTTTGTCCCTCCAGACATTTCCCTGTATAGTCTTGCTATGAGGAGCTTCTTTTACTGCTATTTCTTATATTCCAACGCCATTTTCACCTTTTTTTCTCGCTATATTTTTACCTCGGTTTTACTGTTTATATAGTACACTTTGTGCTACAGTTTGCCCCAGTTTTTACTATTTACAAAGTACACTTTGCTCCAAACTTCTCTCTTAGCAAGCTAGAATACCAGTGAACGCAACAGCATAGAGACAGGGTCATTCCTATTTTCAGATTCAAAGTATACCCCAAGGAGATTTACATACATGTTTATTTTTTTAATCTGCAAATAAATAGTTTTATTCTGACATTAAAAAAGAAAACGCTTAATATCATTAATGAATGATCATTTTACCACAGCATAGGTCATTGAATTTGAACTTAACCTTCAATTTCAAACAAGTACTTTGTATTTTATTGATCTCTATTTTCCTGGAACAACATGGGGGCTATGTGTAGTGTGAGGACAAAGTATCACACTTTTCACCTGAAATAAAAGATGAACTACCATGGTACATATAACAATGAGGTTGTTAAAACCCTAAGTCGGCATCTGGCAACACTGCCAATTTACTAAAAATCACTATTCCAAAGAAGTATAGAATAGATATCAACCAAAATAAGGATCTCTCTTTCTGCCTCTCTCTCACTCTCTCTCTCTCCCCCATCTCTCTCCATCTCTCTTTATATATGTATACACGCATATATACATATTATACACATATGGAGAAACTTCACTATTTAGTATATGCTTAAAAATTACAGACTTCGAAAGTCATATGACTATTTCAGTGTGTGTAGCTACTAATCTGACCCTCCTGTTCCAAAACACAGTTGCAGAAGCAGAGGAAGTCATTATACAGTTAGAACATCATTTTATAAGGTCTGGTAGGAAGGAGATTAGGTGCTACTTGTGACAACGGTCAGCAAATATTTGTGTTTCCAGTACTTTTCTAGATACTCAATTAAAATCAAAGCAGCTGCAGTCTTGGCAGCGGAAGGTGATACTCAAACTTTGAACAAGACCACCTGCACTGCCACCGATTATACCTACAATGGCAGCTCCAAATATTTGATATGAAAGGGGCCTAGACATGGCATGCTGAATGAAAAGGAAGTGAGTAAATTGGTGCTTTCCTTGAAGCTGCGCAACCAAGCATAGTTTTTACACAGGTTGTGTGTTTCACATGGTGTAATAACAGGTTGAGATGCCATTGATATAGCCCACCAGCTTATCCACACCGGTAATTAGGGCAAAGAAATCCTAATTACTATGTATCCCGTGATTGAAGTAAAATTGATGTATATATACTTTTTCCTATTCTTTCTGCTTTTATGCTTAAAAATGCAATTATGGACTCATTCAAAGTGAAAGCTGGTATGACAATACATGAGCTAACTTCCTCATATTATGAATTTCATTTGATAAAGAAATAAGCTAATACCCACAGAGTGTTTATTAAATGCTAGGCACAGTTCTGAGTGATTTACAATTGATATTTCTTTTAATTTTCACAACATTGTTACAGGTGGATGGTGTTATCTTTATTTTATAGATGGAGAAACTGAGGCACAGAGCAGCTATGCAATAAATCTCAACTTTACCTAGGTGATGGTGGAGTTGGAATTCCAAATCAGGCAGTCTGACTTTAGAGCCCATAGGCTGTAGACAGCCAGAGAGTAAGTGAAGGAATGGAGGAACAAATTGATGGATCTTTTTGCTTTTGTTTGTTTGTTTGAAACAGGGTCTCACTCTGTCACCCAAGCTGGAGTGCAGTGGCGCAATCTTGCTCACTGAAGCCTCACTAGAACACCTGGACTCAAGTGATCCTCCCGCTTTAGGCTGTCAGGCAGTTAGGACTACAGTCAATTTCTGTAGAAACAGGGTCTCCCTATGTTCCCCAGGCTGGTATCCAACTCCTACTCTCAAGCAATTCTCCCGCCTCGGCCTTGAAAAGTATTGAAATTACAGGTGTGAATCACCGTCCTGGGCCTTGATAGATCTTTAAAAGTGGCGGTGGATGAGAGAAAAAGAGGAAAAACAAAAACAGTATCACAAAAGATAAACATCATTACCTCTTGGGAAGGATGAAATCCTCTTTATTCTGCTCTGGAGAAAAGCCATTTGGAAAACTTCTGTGTTAACAAAAAAGAGCCCCGTGGCTTAGTAGTAAACTTTAGAGCAGTTGTTCTTTACAGCAATCATAGGGGCCTTCAGGAAGCTGATGAAAGTATGAAGTCCTCTTCTCAGAAAAAAAGCACTTCTATACACGTGCACCTAATTTTTAGATAGATTTTTCTGAAGGTTTAGAAACTCCTTGGCCGGGCGCGGTGGCTCACGCCTGTAATCCCAGCACTTTGGGAGGCCGAGGCGGACGGATCACAAGGTCAGGAGATGGAGACCACAGTGAAACCCCGTCTCTACTAAAAATACAAAAACTTAGCCGGGCACGGTGGTGGGCGCCTGTAGTCCCAGCTACTCGGGAGGCTGAGGCAGGAGAATGGCGGGAACCCGGGAGGCGGAGCTTGCAGTGAGCCGAGATCGCACCACTGCACTCCAGCCTGGGCGGCAGAAGGAGACTCCGTCTCAAGGGGGAAAAAAAAAAAAAAGAATCAGTTCTGTATTCTTAACTCTATCTCCCTCGCCTCTCGGTGCCTGATACCTAATAGACACTTGATGAATCCTTACCAAATAATAAAATGGATTAATGAATAAAAGCAATAAATTTCAAGGTTAAGATTAACAAATGAAAAAAGTTATTTTGAGGTGTGAGAATTAGTTCCCAGAACTAACTGTGACTGTCTCATCTGTTAAGTTTTTCACATTTCCATTGCTCATGGACAAAATTCTGGCAGCAAGGGATTTTTCTCCTAAGAAACCTCTTGTTTTCTTAGATGTGAATACACTTCCTTGTTTGCCAGAAAACATGGTAAGAAAACTGGAGAATATAACATTCATTTTATTCATGAAGATACTGTTATTCAATTTAAGGAGTTCTTTCTCAAAAAGTTTCAGAAATCCACGACCTTTGACTGCAAGTTCTGTGTTCTTTCATCTATAAGATATTTCCTTTGAAAACCGAGGTTGTAATATTTAATTCTTACATAATAGTAAAAAAGTGAATTGGCCTTGGAGAAGACCTAAATCCTGGTCCTAACTGTGCTATTTGCTTGATCATTAGATGCCTCTATGAATCAATTTTCTCTATGAAGTGGAGGAGTGGGATGCATCATCTCTAAGATACCTCATATCACTACTATGAAATGCAGGGAAGTAAAAATTCAAACCATTAAATTTAAAGAAACTGCAGTGGCAACGTACTCTTAGGAATAAACACAATCATTATCCATCTATATGAAAATCTCTAACCATACCAGGCTATGATAATACTAAAATAAAGATATATTAAAGATGATACCAACTTGGGTAAATCACATTGTGGGAACCTCTCCGCAAAAACACTTCTCCTCCCCTTGAAATGGAAATGATAGAAAGTAAGTATTAAAGGCAGCTTAGGGATTCAAAAATAAATGTATTCCTTTTTTTTTTTTTTTTTTTTTTTGAGACGGAGTCTTGCTCTGTCACCCGGGCTGGAGTGCAGTGGCCAGATCTCAGCTCACTGCAAGCTCCGCCTGCCGGGTTTACACCATTCTCCTGCCTCAGCCTCCGGAGTAGCTGGGACTACAGGTGCCCGCCACCTCGCCCGGCTAGTTTTTTGTATTTTAGTAGAGACGGGTTTTCACCGTGTTAGCCAGGATGGTCTCGATCTCCTGACGGCCAGGATGGTCTCGATCTCCTGACCTCGTGATCCGCCGGTCTCGGCCTCCCAAAGTGCTGGGATTACAGGCTTGAGCCACCGCGCCCGGCCTAAATGTATTCCTTTATTCAAAAAAATCCATTGAGCATTTTCTAGGTACCAGGCACTGTTCTAGACCCTGAGATCAGCACACATGTTACTGATTATAAGATCCATAAAATAACTTAGTTTCACTGGCGTGTTCCCAGTGCCCAGGAAACAGTGCTCCATTAATGTTTGTTAAATGATGAGAAAAGAAGAAAGGAGAAGGGGCTCTGTTAAGGTGCGGGAACTCGTGCAGAGATCTTCTGGACTGATTCCCAGTGCTAAGAGGCCCCTCCAGTTTCATCCACCGATAAGCTATGTCCTTGAGCTCCTGCCCACTCTCTAGAGAAAACTTTTATGTTAGCGCATACTGTGGGATTCACATGTAATAGAGATGGTTCTGTTCCCAAGAACTTTGGGCATATTTAAAAACTGGACTGGAAAAATTTGGGACTAGAAAAAGGACATTAAAAACAGGTACTCATTTCAGGATAAAGATTTCTGAGGAAAAGAATAAAAAAATAATTAAAAAGAAACAACAGAAACAGGTACTCATAAAATACTTCACTTCTCTGTAATAACGTTTCTGTCCTCCTAGATTTTTTCTCACTAAACTACAGAGAAAAAGACTGTGCTTTGTTCTCTTATATGCATTCTGTCCACTTCTACATAGGCAAAATTGACTTTTAATTTTTATTTTATGAATGCATACATATGAGAACTTTGAACAGTTAATATAAGATGAAAAATCAGAATGCATGCCATATATAATGCCTTTAATTTTGAGATTATGCTGGCTCTGATCAGCCAAAAGAAGGAAGTAATGGAAATAACCACATTCTGGTTATTATTTCAAATCCTTTAGGTTACCATAATAGACATGTAATAATAAACACAAAATGACAAATAAGCATGTTATATATTACAACATATGTCATAATTTCAGATCCTTTAAATCACACAGATCATCACTGCCATTTACCTGGCAATCAGTTGGCTTGATTTGTCAAGATCTTAAAGAACTCAGTCTTCAAAACCATTACTTTTTTTTGTTAATGTTTCTTCAATAGTCTTGACACTTTTAAACTAGAGAGTATAAATCCACAAGGAATTGTTTCTATAATTTTACAAATGTCTTTATTTTAAAAATCATTTACATTGTGGTTCTCTACCTTGCCTTCTCTTACCCAGCACAAATGAGGTTATAGCTCACTCGCAAATTGGTTTAATTTTATCAATTTGATTTTCTTTATTTTATAATTCCTACATAAGCATAACATTGAAGAAAAAATTACTTTCATTCTGAAAAGGAGCACAGTATTTTGCCTTTTGAGAAGCTCCTGAATTAAAATTTTAATTCCAAGCTAATTGTGAATTAGAAACATTATTAAGCATTTCACATGATCACTAACAGAATGTAGAGTTAAAGTTTCCAATTGGTTCTAATCACATATACATCTTCCTAAAATAAAATGTTTAATTATACTATTTTGCTGAGGAAAACTTTAAAACAAAAAAAGTAAATATTAACTTTTTATTTCTATTTTGTCATAACATGGATTTTAAATTTTAATTTAAATGCACATTCCATGGCAACGGTAAATATTTTCAACTGTCTCCCTCTTCAACACACAGCCAAGTCTGTATTCATAGGCTGTTGTAATAGACAAGGTTAAATGTAGCTTAAATGTACATTCCACTTAAATGCTTTCCTCACTCATTGGCAATTGGTTATCACTAGAGAGTCATCGGTGAAATCTTACTCTACATTCTTCAATCACCTAGCAAATATCCACCTTCAGGAGCAGTACAAACCTCTATTGGTCACCTCCCAAGCAACTTCAAAGAGCAGTAACTCCTCCACAGGAAGTTCTTCGACTTCCCACCGGGGAAGCCCACTCAGGGATGTTACAGACAGGGATCGGCCTCGAAGCATTCTTCTTACAGTCCTCTGAGATTCCTTTAAATCCCTGGTTCAATTAGTTGTAATCCCAGGAGAAGTGCACTTAGAGACACAAAAGTTAGAGTTGATAGTTACCAAGCTTTGGTAGCTTCTCTTGGGAATAAACTAGTAGCGTGAAATCCTGTGTGCTTCCCAGAGAATTCCTGGTGGAAGGAGGAATTTTTCCTCCTCTTTCCCGTCTTTCTGGGCAGATATTGTTAGGACAGTTTCTGCCCTACCAGTATCTACCCAAACAATCCAGAGCTGTCAACAGAAAAATCCTCTGATTCAGGACATAGGTTAGCACCTCCTGGGATAGGCAGAGCATGACCCAAGTTCAGTCTTTTAGCCCTTGTCCTTTTGACCAGACTCCTAGATTCATACAGTTACCAATGCTTATTTCACCATTTCCAAAGTGATCCAATACTGGCAACTCCCTTCATAAAGTTTGCAGGCCTCCTTAGATTACATGTAGACTGATTGGGATGTGTTTTTATGCTTTAAATCCTTTTGGATTTCCTAAGTATTCTTCTTTTTTTTGATTCCTATTTCTAGAGCTTTTAAAAAATAATCCTAGTTATTTTATTCTACACTTACAAATTGAATTTTGGTGATAGCCAGAGATCTTGACCCGCCTTTTCTTAATTATTTTCTTAAAACTTTCCCTATGAAAAAGCATAAATTTCAGTATGTCTTTGGGTGTAACATGAAAAAAAATGTAATTTTGACTGGTCAATAATCTTCAGTCAATAATTTTGATGAGGTAGTAAAAATTAATCTTTGTCATGAAATGTTTTCTTTCAAGGTAGTACATTTCCTTCAAATATTATCAAATTGATAAAGAATAATTCAGTCGATGTAAACGTTCACACATGGGAAGAACATTGCAAAAGAAATTAGATTCTAAACTATCACCAGGATCGGATTGCAGACAAATGGCATATATTTGCTTTTCCCTATGTGTGTAAATCTATATGTTCCAATTTATTTCCACACCCAGACATATCCTATATTGTACCTACAGAGAGTTGGTGCATTCACAAGCAAGCTTAATTTTGAGCCATCTTTACAGATTTAGCTAAAATCAATATTTTACATTATTATTCTCTAGGGAAGCAGAACTGAAGCTCATACAAAATATCCTTCACGTTAGAATTACAGTCAGAATTGTCAGTAACTTGTTACTTGATAATACTATTTTAGTACCTCTTATTAGGTTTTAAATTATTTTCTATTTAGTTGGTCTTATTGACTTACACCTAGTTTAATGACTCAAGATGGGCAGAACCACATTTCATTATATTATATTAATAAATCTATGTAAGTCAAATAGATTAAATATGTCAGGCTGATGTGGTAGTACACACCTGTTGTCCCAGCTACTCATGAGGCTAAGGGGGAAGAATCACTTGGGCCCAGGAGTTTAAGGCCAACCTGAACAACCTAGTGAGACCACATCTCTTAAAAAAATTAATTAATTAAAACAAAAATAAATAAATGTCTTCTATGACTTTGTGACACATTTGATTATCTTTGTCCAGAAAAGTACACTTAAGTACATAGTTTATTATCCATTTGTTTGCATTGTGAGAAAAAGATTATATGACGAATAAAAAAACAAGCACTAAAATAGAAAACATATGAGTCCAAATGATCAAAATGATTGTCTCCTTTATAAAATGGTTTGCTTATGTTAACGTAACCTCTGAGAGTCCCGCAGGTACACATTCCAGTAAAACCAAACCTAAGGACATGTTGACAGGAGTGAGAATGGGATGACAGTGTGATGATAGAGTTTCACGTTTGCAATTTTCTGTCCCAGCAGCCTTGAGATTGGTTCATCCAGTGTCACACAGGCCACACGAGCACACTGATCCATATTCTCCAGCTTACATGTTAAGGCTGGTTTATTTATTTACAATCTGTTGCAGGTATCAACTGCTTAGTTGTGAGTTAGTCACCTGTGGCATCACTTATCTGCTGTGTAAACTTGAGCCAATTTCTTACCTAAGTTTTTGTTTTCTTGATAAAATGGGGATGAGATAATCTATATAAGTCACTTAACATAGTGCCTGGTACCATGACAACCACTTTAGCAATCTCAGCCTTTTTTATAACACATATGATGGTCTAGTAAAAGCTTTTCCTAATGGCAGAGGTTAACCATTGAAGAGGAAAGAGGTAAAAAGAAGACTTTACTTTTCTTTCATTTTTTTTAACATTGTACCACCTGTATATATTACCTGATCAAATGCCTAATTAGAGAAAATATTTTTTTCAGAAAAGTGACCTTAAGATCAATGGATATATTTTATAACATCCTAAATGAAAATAAGTAGGATGTAAAATAAAATAAGTAGTATGACTGATGCAATTTTGTGAAAATGTACTATATACCTCTGTTCATGAAGCATATGCAATAGAAGGCTGGAATAGACATAAACAAAAGACGGGAGGCTACATGTAAAAACTTTTACAATAGTTGTCTTTAACTGGTAGTAATTATGATTGATGTTTATGTGGTACTTTTGTTTATTTGTGTTCTACACATTTTCTGCAATAAACGTATACATATATGCACACAATATATAGGATGAGTAACACAGTTTTCAAAAGTTTAATCATATAAATGAATTAAACACACATGATTGTTTCACACATTTACAGTCGTTATTCTGATTTTTTGAAATTTCTAGTCTTTAGTTCCCATTTGACGTTTTTGTGTCAAGTACCAGCACTCTCAGCCACACGTCATCTCCTAACAATCCCTCATAGTAGACTTATTCTCTTGATCCAGTTATTCTCAACATGAGAACATCCTTTGCCAATTCTTTGCTTGTTAATAGTAAATACTATTTTCAAAGTTATTTGTTAGGTTAAGTGAGGTAAAATAAATGGAACCCTATATCCTTGAGATGTATATATCTCAAGTATATATCTCAAGTATATCCTTGAGATGGATATATCTTCATCTATCTGTAGTATCTGGATGAATTCCCTTCTTTCAGATATTTGTGCAGAGAAAGGCAGTCATTTGTGCAATAAGATATGAAGAGGAATCAGGGAAAGTTCTCTTCCTACCATGTCCCTGAACATTCTCCTATAACGTTTGTGCTAAAAGCACAAATTGATGAGATGGGAGCAAAAAGAGAACAGTCATCCAGACAGAAAGGGAGATGGGTTTTCTCCAAGTTGGGAGAAGCACTCTCAAAAGTCCCTGATACCAAATTTTATACTTATGCTAACATTTTATCACCCAATGAAAAGAGGTGAGAGGGCAAGTAGGAACAAATGAAGACTTGTATTTGGTTCCCTTGGTAAGTATTCCAGCAGAGGTCACTAGATACATTTAGAAAACCACACATTTGCTTTGACATTTTGGAATCTTCTTAGAAGTCTTCCAAAAAGCCTTTAGACTTCAAGACTTGACTAGCCTGCAGCTGCATATCCAGAATAACTTAGTTAGCATATTTATGAGGTCGGGCGCGGTGGCTCACGCCTGTAATCCCAGCACTTTGGGAGGCCAAGGGGGGGAGATCACGAGGTCAGGAGATCGAGACCATCCTGGCTAACACGGTGAAACCCCGTCTCTACTAAAAATACAAAAAATTAGCTGGGCGTGGTGGCGGACGCCTGTAGTCCCAGCTACTCCGGAGGCTGAGACAGGAGAATGGCCTGAACTCAGGAGGCGGAGCTTGCAGTGAGCGGAGATCCCGCCACTGCACTCCAGCCTGGGCGACAGAGCAAAACTCCGTCCCCTCCCCCGCCAAAAAAAAAAAAAAAAAAAAAAAAAAAAAAAACCATATTTATGGAGCACCTACTATGTGCTACTATTCTCATTACTGAGAATATTTTCAATAAACAGTAGACAAGTCTTTGCCTTTATATGGACACATAGACATTAATCTTATAAACAAATTATGTTATTTCAAATTCTGCTAAATTTCTGGAGAAGAAAAACTGCAAACAGTAGTGACTGCTATTGGATAGAAATGAGTGCTTTAGGTGGGAAAGTCAAGAATGACCCTTCTGAGGAAGTGATATTTGAGTTAGGATATAAATGATGAGAAAGTGGCCACATTTGACAATCTGAGAGAAGTGATAGCAAAGCCTTTAACTCTTACAGGAAGGGAAAGACCAACGTGGCTGAAGCCAAAAGCATAATGAATGAGGGGAAGCCTGGAGGGGATGAGGTCAGAGGAAAGAAGGAAATGGATCATAGAGAAGCTGGTCAAGAGTTTGGATTTTATTTTGGTTGTAGTAGGAAGTCACTGGAAGGTTTTAAGCAGGGGACTTTGTGCTACAAAAAATAGAATGTTGAGAAGTGTAAGGGAGGAGGCTTGGAGACTGAGGTTATGAAGCTTGCACATCAGTCGTAAATTCTGGAATGTAAAACTTTATTCATTTGGTAGATAATCCCTATATTCTTCTGAATGTCATAAAAGCAGAAGTGAAAGTTAGTTATTTAGCATTTAGTCTTTGCCTTTTAAGGTTAGAGAGAGTACCTCTGTTTTCCCACATAGTATCTCTAATTTATTTTCTTATCTGTCCATTGCTTGTATGTACTTTATTATGTGTGTAGTGATGTTCTTACTACAGAAACTGGAGAATTAAAAGCCATACATCAGATACTGTGATCATGATTCTTGCTCTTATGAAGTTTACACTCTAGCAGAGAAAGCAGGTATTAACCAAGTAACTAAAAGACTTTGGGGGTGGTGAATGGAATACAGAATCTATGAAAGCGTGTAACAATAGAATTAACTCTATATGGAGTATTAAGAATGATGTCCCTGAGATAATAATATTTATATTGAGATCAAAAATGGGAAAAGCTAAGGAAGAGGGGTTGCAGGCAGAGGAGCTAGTGCATGCAAAGACCAACAGAAATAAAGAATGTGGTAAATTCAAAAAACTGAGAGATCAATACATTTAGATCCAGCAAACTTGAGGTAGAAAGTGATACAAGAATGAACCTGGAGAAGTGGGAAGGGGCTGATAAGAATTTTGAATTTATCTTAATGATAAGGAAAAGTAATGATAGAATTTGCATTTTTTTTTTATAGTTTTAACTTTTAAGTTGAAGTGGAACACATAAATAGCAAAGTGTAGAAATTATGTCCCAGTGAGTTAATACAAAGCAAACACTTTTGTTTTACTATTCAATAAAAAAAAGGAACAAACAATACCAGAGTGAATTTTTTTTCAAAGAACTGATTCCATGGTATGACATATTTCAAATAGTGGATCATTCTAACGATTTGCATTTTCCAAAGATCATTCTCACTGCATAACTGAGAATGAGTTAGGATGAAACTTAAGGTGAAGTGTCTGTAGCATTTTGGAGATGTATTATGTGAACATTTAACTCCTGAATATTGAATTATATCGGCTAGACAAAGAGAAGATAGAAAAAACAAGAAATAACACTTTAAATGGCCTGGAATAATTTACTCAATGAAGAGACAGGATGCCCCAGAATGAGAAGCCTCTGGGAGACTGCGTTTTTTTACAGTCGGTCTTCTCAGAGTCTGAGTGTCTCACTGGCTGAATGTGGTGAAGGGTTAACACACACATTTTGACCAGAATCCCTACCTTATATGCTGGTTTAGAACCCAGCATCAGTTAAAATGACTCCAATGTGTGTAGACAAGAGAAGGTGGCTGGTTGCACAAGAGTGATGGCAGTGAGATTAGAGAAGTGAGTAGTAAGATATGTTTGAGGTAACAGTTCGTGGAGTTGATTGGTTGTGGGGAAGGGTTAATGCCTAGGTTTCTAGTTTGGACAACCAAGTGGATGGTCATGCAGTGTACCACAATAAGAAATATTGAGTGTGGGAGGGAAACAGATTTGCTTGAGAGATTAGAGAATGACTTCTGTGTCCAATGTGGTGAGTTTGAGACACCAGCCAGATGCTCAGTAGGAAGTGAAATATTATGCCTACTAAGAACCTGAGATGAGACATCTGGGACACAGTGGGTAACTGAAGCCATGGGAGTGGTGAGTTCTGAGGAAGAGGAGGTACAGGGTGGTTAGGGTAAACTACATGAACCAGAACTCCGGAAGGGTAAACTTTTAAGGCAGAGGCCACAATATGGTGTGATGAGTTTAGATTGGTATGTACAATGCTCCCAGAAAAGAGTCAAACATCTCTCAAAAGAGATTTCACATCAAGCTTTGGATTTCTCTTTTCTCTTCAAAAATCAAATCTGGCCACTCTGGATTCTATTTGCATGCCTTCATGAAATAATCAACTGGAGCTGGGTAAATCTCTCCTGAAATCACCACAGTCATCTCAGTCTCCGTGGGCCTACATTAACTGTCAGGTTTCTAGAGACACTTATGCTCCTGAGTTAATTTTTTTTTCTATACACATTTGGAGTTGCTGATCAGGAAGCAGTCAAAGACAAAGCAAGAAATTATCCTTAAATTAAACTTAAAATCTAAGCTGACAATGCCCATCCGTCACATTGAAGATTGTGACAGAGATTTTTGACCTTGACTGTTGAGATTATCTTAGTATAGACTGAATTTTACCCATATACTCAGAACTTGTTCTTGGAATAGAGCTTTTGGTTTGTTGATGCCTCTTCTCTAATTTTATTTTTAACCCTTCTTTTAAGTTTTTATGAATTACTAGTTCAATACCCGCCACAGTTCATTACACCACAGGTGCTTTGGGGAGGTTCTAGAACATACGTATGAAATTAGGAAATTTATATTGATTGTGTAAAATATTAGAGATCACCTCAACCAAAATGCACATTTAAAATAAATACTTTTTGTCTCCTTCGGGGAGAAGTAGTGAAGTTTGTAGAATAACAAGAAGAGGAAGTTATTATCTGTTCTAGACATCTGTTTCATTCTCTTTGGATTTTTTTTTCTGAGGGCTTCAGAAGACTGCAATGGCTAGAATTTTACTCTTCTTATGGTGGTAATTATTTACCAAATTATATTTTTGAAAAACATCCTTATGGAAAATTGGCCTCCTTATATCTGACCAGAAACTGATCAGCTTCTGGTGCAATTAATTCATTCTCTAGAGTCAACATAGCAGACAGAAAATGGACTCATTAAAACAAAATTCTATGAAGAATGCTGCTCATCTGGTTTATTGTTGAAAACTCCAAACGGAAGAGGCTGGAGTATAATTCAGGAGACTTTCACCCAGTTAACACATTTAATGCATAATAATCTTTGGAGAATTTTGCTAATTTAGAATTGTACGAAGACTACATGATTAGTTACATAAGAATGAATCCACATTGAATAATATGAACAAGTTTTAAATAGTTAATTCAGGCATAATCTATGCAGCAAAACACAAATGATAGTTCCATTATTCATTCCTAGTTTCTTCCTTGCAAGGAATTGCAGAAAGCCCTGACCTGGAAGCAACCGAGAGAAGATCTTTCTTCACACCATTTCTGAACGTCTTTCTTTTTGGAGTTGCCCAGATTTTATTGATGCTTTTCCTAATGTTTCCTGGCAATCTGTCTGTCTCATGCCACACCCTCCTGGGAATTGTTATTTTCATGTCAGAGTCCTTTATTGGTACTTCCAGTTTTTTCATTCTGCATCTGGAAATGTTCACAGTTTATGCTCTGAGTTGTACTGATTTTCTCTTAAATATATCTCAAAAGAGTCCATTTGCCCCCACTACCTGTGCTGCCACCGCGATCCAGCTACCTTTATCTATAACCTATCATTATAACTTATCATAACCTTATTTATAAGGCAGCCTTAGCCTTCTGACTCCTTCTAACTAGACTTCCCCCTTTTTCTTAGCTCTCACTGCCACAAACACACACAGTCATTTCCCACATAGCAGCCAATGTAATCATTTCATAGGAAACTATGACCATATTTCTATTGTACTTAAAACATCTCATCTAATTCCATCACTTTTGGGTAAGTCCAACACCACCAAAACAACCACTGCCTGCCTTCCACCCCACCCAAAGAAAAACCCAAAACATCAATTCTGTTTGGCAATTCAAGTAATTTTGTGCTGGGAAGAATAGATATCTTTATGACATTGTCCTCCCACCCAGGAATATAAAATGTCTATTCTTGTCTTAGTTAATTTTTATTATTTTCTTTGTATAAGATTTCACTTTTATCATTTAATTTGTTCATAGATACTTTAGAGTTTTTTTCATTAGTGTAATATGTGAAATGAGATTTTTTTTCAAGAAACAGGGTCTTGCTCTGTTGCCCAGGCTGGAGTGCAATGGCACATTCATAATTTACTGCAGCCTTGAACTCCTGGGCTCAAGCGATTCATCAGCCTCAGCCTCTCTCTGAGTAGCTAGGACTACAGGTTCACACCATCATGCCCAGCTACTTTGTTTTTGTTTTTGATTTTTGGTGGAGACAGGGTCTCACTATGCTGCCCAGGCTGGTCTGGAACTCCTAGCCTCAAGTGATTCTCCTGCCTCAGCCTTCCAAAGTGCTGGGATAACAGATGTGAGTCACCACCCCAGACTTAAAATGAGATTTTTATATTTCAATTTTTAATATCTCTTTGTAAAAGGAAAGTTGTTGATATTTACATAGTTATCTTGTATTTGCCGTCTTATTGTATTGTCTTGTTAGTACTGATAGATTTTTAACAATGATTCCTGGATTTTTTTTCTTTTTTTTTTTTTGCTTTTTGAGATGGAGTCTCACTCTGTCGCCCAGGTTGGAGTCCAGTAACGTGATCTTGGTTCATTGCAACCTCTGTCCCCCAGATTCAAACGATTCTCCTCACTGTGGAAAACAGTGTGACGATTCCTTAGGAATCTAGAAGTAGAAATACCATTTGACCCAGCCATCCCATTACAGGGTATATACTCAAAGGATTATAAGTCATGGTAGTATAAAGACACTGTCATACATGCATATGTTTATTGCAGCACTGTTCACAATAGCAAAGAGTTGGAACCAACCCAAATCTCTATCAATGATAGACTGGATTAAGAAAACGTGGCACATATACACTATGGAATAAATATGTTTTCCACAATGGTTGAACTAGTTTACAGTCCCACCAACAGTGTAAGGGCATTCCTATTTCTCCACCTCCTCACCAGCACCTGTTGTTTCCTGATGTTTTAATGATCGTCATTCTAACTGGTGTGAGATGGTATCTCATTGTGGTTTTGATTTGCATTTCTCTGAGCAGTCTGTTGGCTGCATAATTGTCTTCTTTTGAGAAGTGTCTGTTCATATCCTTTGCCCACTTATGGATGGAGTTGTTCGTTTTATTCTTGTAAATTTGTTTGAGTTCTTTGCAGATTCTGGATATTAGCCCTTTGTCAGATGGGTAGATTGCAAAAAATTTTCTCCCATTTTGTAGGTTGCCTGTTCACTCTGATGGTAGTTTCTTTTGCTGTGCAGAAGCTCTTTAGTTTAATTAGATACCATTTGTCTATTTTGGCTTTTGTTGCCATTACTTTTGGTGTTTTAGACATGAAGTCCTTGCCTATGCCTATGTCCTGAATGGTATTGCCTAGGTTTTCTTCTAGGGTGTTTATGGTTTTAGATCTAACATTTAAGTCTTTATTCCATCTTGAATTAATTTTTGTATAAGGTGTAAGGAAGGAATCCAGTTTCAGCTTTCTACTTATGGCTAGCCAGTTTTCCCAGCACCATTTATTAAATAGGGAATCCTTTCCCCATTTCTTGTTTTTGTCAAGTTTGCCGAAGATCAGATGGTTGTAGATGTGTGGTGTTATTTCTGAGGCCTCTGTTCTGTTCCATTGGTCTACATATCTGTTTTGGTACCAGTACCATGCTGTTTTGGTTACTGTAGCCTTGTAGTATAGTTTGAAGTCAGGTAGCATGATGCCTCCAGCTTTGTTCTTTTGGCTTAGGATTGTCTTGGCTATATGGGCTTTTGTTGTTGTTGTTGTTCCACATGAACTTTAAAGTAGTTTTATCCAATTCTGTGAAGTAAGTCATTGGTAGCTTGATGGGCATGGCATTGACTCTATAAATTACCTTGGGCAGTATGGCCATTTTCACAATATTGATTCTTCCTATCCATGAGCATGGAATGTTCTTCCATTCGTTTGTGTCCTCTTTTATTTTGTTGAGCAGTGGTTTGTAGTTCTCCTTGAAGAGGTCCTTCACATCCTTGAAGTTGGATTCCTAGGTATTTTATTCTCTTTGTAGCAATTGTGAATGGGATTTCACTCATGATTTGGTTCTCTGTTTGTCTGTTATTGGTGTATAAGAATGCTTGTGCTTTTTCACATTGATTTTGTATCCTGAGACTTTGCTGAAGTTGCTTATCAGCTCAAGGAGATTTTGAGCTGAGACAATGGGGTTTTTCTAAACATACAATCATGTCATCTGCAAACAGGGACAATTTGACTTCATCTTTTCCTAATTGAATATGCTTTATTTATTTATCTCGCCTGATTGCCCTGGCGAGAACTTCCGACACTGTGTTGAATAGGAGTGGTGAGAGAGGGCATCCCTGTCTGTGCCAGTTTTCAAAGGGAATGCTTCCAGTTTTTGCCCATTCAGTATGATAGTAGCTGTGGGTTTGTCATAAATAGCTCTTATTATTTTAAGATATGTTCGTTCCATCAATACCTGGTTTATTGAGAGTTTTTAGCAGGAAGGCTGTTGAATTTTGTCAAAGGCCTTTTCTACCTCTATTGAGATAATCATGTGGTTTTTGTCTTTGGTTCTGTTTATGTGATGGATTATATTTATTGATTTGTGTATGTTGAACTAACCTTACATCCCAGGGATGAAGCCAACTTGATCTTGGTGGATAAGCTTTTCGATGTGCTGCTGGATTTGGTTTGCCAGTATTTTATTGAGGGTTTTCACATTGATGTTCATCAGGGATATTGGTCTAAAATTCTCTTTTTTTGTTGTTGTGTCTCCGCCGGGCTTTGGTGTCAGGATGATGCTGGCCTCATGAAATGAGTTAGGGAGGATTCCCTCTTTTTCTATTGATTGTAGTAGTTTCAGAAAGAATGGTACCAGCTCTTCTTTGTACCTCTGGTAGAATTCAGCTGTGAATCCATCTGGTCCTGGACTTTTTTTGGTTAGTAGGCTATTAATTACTGCCTCAATTTCAGTGTCTGTTATTGATCTATACAGGGATTCAACATCTTCCTGGTTTAGTCTTGGGAGGGCGCAGGAATTTATCCATTTCTTCTAGATTTTCCAGTTTATTTGTGTAGAGGTGTTTATAGTATTCTCTGATGGTAGTCTGTACTTCTGTGGGATCAGTGGTGATATCCCCTTTATCATTTTTTATTGTCTCTATTTGATTCTTCTCTCTTTTCTTATTTATTGGTTTTGCTAGTGGTCTGTCAGTTTTGTTGATCTTTTCAAAAAACCAACTCCTGGATTTGTTGATGTTTTCAAGGGTTTTTTATGTCTCTGTCTCCTTCAGTTCTGCTCTGATCTTAGTTATTTCTTGCCTTCTGCTAGCTTTTGAATGTGTTTGCTCCCGCTTCTCTAGTTATTTTAATTGTGATGTTAGGGTGTCAATTTTAGATCTTTCCAGCTTTCTCTTGTGGGCATTTAGTGCTGTAAATTTCCCTCTACACACTGCTTTAAATGTGTCCCAGAGACTCTGGTACGTTGTGTCTTTGTTCTCATTGGTTTCAAAGAACATCTTTATTTCTGCCTTCATTTCATATATATTTACCCAGTAGTCATTCAGGAGCAAGTTGTTCAGTTTCCACGTAGTTGAGCAGTTTTGAGTAAGTTTCTTAATCCTGAGTTCTAATTTGATTGCACTGTGGTCTGAGAGACTGTTTGTTTTGATTTCCATTCTTTTACACTTGCTGAGGAGTGTTTTATTTCCAACTATGTGGTCAATTTTGGAATAAGTGTGATGTGGTGTTGAGAAGAATGTATATTTTGTTGATTTGGGATGGAGAGTTCTGTAGATGTCTATTGGGTCCGCTTGGCGCTGAGCTGAGTTCAAGTCCTGGATATCCTTGTTAACCTTCTGTCTTGTCGATCTGTCTAATATTGACAGTGGGTGTTAAAGTCTACCATTATTATTGTGTGGGAGTCTGAGTCTCTTTTTAGGTCTCTAAGGACTTGCTTTATGAATCTAAGTGCTCCTGTATTGGGTGCATATATATTTAGGATAGTTAGCTCTTCTTGTTGATTTGATCCCTTTACCATTATGTAATGGTCTTTGTCTCTTTTGATCTTTGTTGGTTTAAGGTCTGTTTTATCAGAGACTAGGATTGCAACCACTGTTTTTTTTCTTTTTTATTTCCATTTCTTGGTAGATCTTCCTCCATCCCTTTATTTTGAGTCTATGTGTGTCTCTGCACATGTGGTGGGTCTCCTGAATACAGCACACTGATGGGTCTTGACTCTTTATCTAATTTGCCAGTCTGTGTCTTTTAATTGGGGCATTTAGCTCATTTACATTTAAGGTTAATATTGTTATGTGTGAACTTGATCCTGTCATTATGATATTAGCTGGTATTTTGCTCGCTAGTTGATGCAGTTTCTTCCTAGCATCAATGGACTTTACATTTTGACATGTTTTTGCAATGGCTGGTACCTGTTGTTCCTTTCCAGGTTTAGTGCTTCCTTCAGGAGCTCTTGTAAGGCAGGCCTGGTGGTGACAAAATCTCTCGGCATTTGCTAGTCTGTAAAGGATTTTATTTCTCCTTCACTTATGAAGTTTAGTTTGGCTGGATATGAAAATCTGGGTTGAAAATTATTTTATTTGAGAATGTTGAATATTGGCCCCTGCTCTCTTCTGGCTTGTAGAGTTTCCACCAAGAGATCCACTGTTAGTCTGATGGGCTTCCCTTTGTGGGTAACCCAACCTTTCTCTCTGGCTGCCCTTAACATTTTTCCCTTCATTTCAACCTTGGTGAATCTGATAATTATGTGTCTTAGAGTTGCTCTCCTCAAGGAGTATCTTTGTGGTGTTCTCTGTATTTCCTGAATTTGAATGTTGGCCTGCCTTGCTAAATTGGGGAAGTTCTCCTGGATAATATCCTGAAGAGTGTTTTCCAGCTTGGTTCCACTCTCCCCATCACTTTCAGGTACACCAATCAAAAGTAGATTTGGTCTTTTCACATAGTACCATATTTCTTGGAGGGTTTGTTCATTTATTTTTACTCTTTTGTCTCTAAACTTCTCTTCTCACTTCATTTCATTCCTTTGATCTTCAATTACTGATAGCCTTTCTTCCACTTGATCGAATCAGCTACTGAAGCCTGTGCATGTGTCACGTAGTTCTCGTGCCATGATTTTCAGCTCCATCAGGTCATTTAAGTGCTTCTCTACACTGTTTATTCTAGACAGCCATTTGTCTAATCGTTTTTCAAGGTTTTTAGCTTCCGTGCAATGGGTTCGAACATCCTCCTTTAGCTTGGAGAAGTTTGTTATTACTGACTTTCTGAAGCCTGCTTCTGTCAACTTGTCAAAATCATTCTCCGACCAGCTTTGTTCTGTTGCTGGGGAGGAGCTGTGATCCTTTGGAGGAGAAAGGGTGCTCTGGTTTTAAGGATTTTCAGTTTTTCTGCTCTGGTTTCTCCCCATCTTTGTGGTTTTTGTCTACCTTGGTTGTTTGATGATGGTGACCTACAGATGGGATTTTGGTGTGGATGTCCTTTCTGTTTGTTCATTTTCCTTCTAAAAGTCAGGGCCCTCAGCTGCAGGTCTGTTGGAGTTTGCTGGAGGTCCACTCCAGACCCTGTTTGTCTGAGTATCAACAGCAGAGGATGCAGAAAAGCAAATATTGCAGGACAGTAAATATTACTGCCTGATCCTTCCTCTGGAAATTTCGTTTCAGAGGGGCACTCGGCTGTATGAGGTGTCAGTTCACCCCCACTGGGAGGTGTCTCCAAGTTAGGCTACACGGGGGTCAGGGATCCACTTCAAGAGGCAGTCTGTCCATTCTCAGAGCTCAAACACCATGCTGGGAGAACCACTGCTCTCTTCAGAGCTGTCAAACAGGGACATTTAAGTCTGCAAAAGTTTCTGCTGCCTTTTTTCAACTATGCCCTGCCCCCAGAGGTGGAGTCTACAGAGGCAGGCAGGCCTCCTTGAGCTGCGGTGGGCTCCACCCAGTTCAAGCTTCCTGGTAACTTTGTTTACCTACTCAAGCCTCAGCAATGGCGGACACCCCTCCCCCAGCCAGGCCTGCTGCCTCGCAGTTAGATCTTGGACTAGCAGTGAGCAAGGCTCCGTGGGCATAGAACCTACTGAGCCAGGTGTAGGATATAATCTCCTGGTGTGGCGTTTGCTAAGACCATAGGAAAAGTGCAGTGTTTAGGTGGCAGTGTCCAAATTTTCCTGGTACTGTCTGTCATGGCTTCCTTAGGCTAGGAAAGGGAAATCCCAACCCCTTGCACTTCCCAGGGAAGATGATGCCCTGCCCTGCTTTGGCTCTCCCTTTGTGGGCTACACCCACTGTCCAACCAGTCCTAGTGAGATGAACCAGGTACCTCAGATGGAAACACAGAAATCACCCATCTTCTGTGTAGATCCCCCTGGCAGCTGCAGACTGGAGCTGTTCCTATTCAGCCACCTTGGAACCATAAATACACTATTGAGCTTACAACATACTCAAAATTAACATATAGTAGAAAAGTCTTATATATCTATATGGATATTACCTAAATATAATACTTAGGTTTAACGTTGGCTTTTTAATCTCAAAATATATTCTGTTAATGTATAATTTATTAAAAGACTGCTCGCATCAAGCACTGTGCTAGCAATCTTCTCTCCAATCCCACCACATACTAATATTAGTGATGGAAACAAAGTGTAATAAATTTTTAAATTTTAAGTAAGCAGCTGGCAATGTCTCCTTGCAAAGCCCTTGGGTAATCTATATGTGTTATTTTTGTCACTGTTAAAAATATCCTGTGCATTGTTCTAAGAATTACATAACTGATTAGAAAAGACCATTAAGTTTTCAGCATGACATGAAAGCACCGGCTGTCTAGTGTCTGGTTGGAGTCACAATTTCCAGGTGGCCATCGAGTTTCTCACTGCTATGAGGGTGTGCCCAGCAACCATGAGTGTTTTGGGATGCGAGCGGCCAAATACAATGTCAATAGAACAAGCAAGAGACTGTCTGGGAAGTGAGTTTTCATCACCTTCTGATTGTTTATTTTATTTTGGGAGAAAAAATTTCTATATTATGAAACCCTTCTACACCTTAGGCTTTTCTACATTTATTAGAAAGTTGCTTTAACCCCACACCATATTCATCTCTGAATAATCTTATCGCTTTTATAAAATGTTTAATGAACAATTTGTTCAGTGGATCCAAAAGCCATAAATTATAAAAAGTATATCCTAAAACGTTCTCTTGCATCTGCTTAGGTTTTACCATGCTTCCTCCCACCAACCACCACCCCCTTAACTCTAAAAAAGTCCACAGACTTTTTTCTGTCTTATAGTTTCTTATTGTTTATACAATAAAATATGAAGTATATTATTTTTCTCCCTCCATTTTTCTGCATGCTACTCTTTTCATGGGCCAATACATCTTTCTGTGATGATACGTCGAGAGAGCATGCTCATTCTTTTATACAGTGGAGTAGCCTGCCATTAAATGAATAAGTATACTTTTTTTTTAACAGTCTTCTATGGATAGACATTTCCACTGTTTACTGTCTTTTGCTGTTATAAGCAATGTGGTCTGACTAAAATAGAACATACATCAAGTTGTTCTTGTGCTACTGGTAGGATTAATTCTCAAAAATGGAATTTCTGAGTCAAAAGGCACGAACCTTTTCATTTTGATAGATGTTGCAAAATTCCCATCCATAAAGGTTAGACTAATTTGTGGTCTTTCCAGAAATATATGAGTTTTATTACTCCACAAAGAATAGAGTGTGTTATCAAACATATATATATATATATTTTTTTTTTTTTTCCTATTCTCTTTGGTGAAAAATGGTATATCAGTATATCCTTTTAATTTTCACTTCTTATAAATGGAGTCAAGGATTTTTCACATTTAAGAATCTTTTACATATTTAATAGCAATTTGCTTCATTTTCAATGAATGTCTATTTATCTCTCTGATTTTTTTTTTTTTTTTTTTTTTTTGAGAGGGAGTCTTGCTCTGTCGCCCTGGCTGGAGTGCAGTGGCCGGATCTCAGCTCACTGCAAGCTCCGCCTCCCGGGTTTACGCCATTCTCCTGCCTCAGCCTCCGGAGTAGCTGGGACTACAGACGCCCACCACCTCCCTGGCTAGTTTTTTGCATTTTTAGTAGAGATGGGGTTTCACCGTGTTAGCCAGGATGGTCTCGATCTCCTGACTTCGTGATCCGCCCGTCTCGGCCTCCCAAAGTGCTGGGATTACAGGCTTGAGCCACCACGCCCGGCCTTCTCTCTGATTTTTTTTATGTGACATTTAAAAAGTCAAGGCTCAGGCCAGGTGCATTGGCTCATGCCTATAATCCCAGCACTTTGGGAGGCCGAAGTGGGCAGATCACTTGAGGCCAGGAGTTTGAGACCAGCCAGGCCAACATGGTGAAACCTCATCTCTACTGAAAATACAGAAATTAGCTGGGTGTGTTGGCGCAGCTTGTAATCCCAGCTACTAAGGAGGCTGAGACAGGAGAATAGCTTGAACCTGGGAGACAGAGGTTGCAGTGAGCTGAGATTGTAACATTCATGACACTCTATCCTGGGTGACAGAGTGAGACTGTGTCTCAAATAAATAAATAAAAAATAAATAAATCAAGTCCAGGCACAGTGGCTCATGCCTGTAATCCCAGCACTTTTGGAGGCTCAGGAGGGAGGATGGCTTGAACCCAGGAGTTTGAGACTAGCCTGGGCAACATAGCAAGACCTTATCTCTACTCAAGTAAAATTAGCTGGGCACAGTGGCACACACCTGTGGTCCCAGCAACTTGGGAGGTTGAGGTGGGAGAATCACTTGAGCCCTGAAGTTGAGTCTTCAGTGGGTTATGATCGAGTCACTGCACCCCAGCCTGGGTGGCAAAGTGAAACTCTCTTCAGATTAAATAATAATAATGATAAATTTAAAAATCTAAGGATTCTTTATATATAATGGAGGCTCATCCTTGGCCTGAAATATGAGTTGATGTCTTTTTCTCCAATTTGTTGTCGTCCTTTGACTTTGCTTGTGTTATGTTTTCAGGTAAGAAGTTCTCTTTTTCAGTGGTTAAATTAAACCAATCCTTTCTTTAATGGCTCTAGATATGGAGACAAAAAGGTCCTCCTAACCTCAAGGTAATAACAAAATGTACCATATTTTCTTTTAGAATTTATACAGTTTTTTTTTTTCTGCATGTAAATCCTTGATCTATTTAGATTTGTCCTGGTTTAGGGTATGAGGTGTGTATATTACACTTTTTTCTAGTCACACATTTGGGTTATTTATAATCATTTCCACTTAAATCCTGTCTTCTAAATTGTCTCCATGAAATGTCTCTCAGTTCACAAAGACTGACCTTTCAGAAACCCTAGGCACTTGGAATTTTACTACTATACTGTTTTTATAATAATAATGTATGTGTGTAGGGCTTGACAACTTATAAAGACATTTTCTACGTATTATTTCATTTATATCCTTACTTATTACATTTTAAAGTAAAGAATCTGGCACTCTGATCACATGGATTTGGAGAAAAAGAGCTATGACATTAGAGATGTAACTTTTGGGCCGGGTGCGGTGGCTCAAGCCTGTAATCCCAGCACTTTGGGAGGCTGAGACGGGCGGATCACGAGGTCAGGAGATCGAGACCATCCTGGCGAACACGGTGAAACCCCGTCTCTACTAAAAAATACAAAAAACTAGCCGGGCGAGGTGGTGGGCGCCTGTAGTCCCAGCTACTCGGGAGGCTGAGGCAGGAGAATGGCGTAAACCCAGGAGGCGGAGCTTGCAGTGAGCTGAGATCCGGCCACTACACTCCAGCCCGGGCGACAGAGCAAGACTCCGTCTCAAAAAAAAAAAAAGAAAGAAAGAAAAAATAGAAATGTAACTTTTGAGCACAAGTATAGAGCTCTGTCTCCTATACTAAACATACAAATGCCATGTTGGTACACATGTGTAGTAGGCCATTCTTGCATTGCTATAAAGAAATACCTGAGACTGGGTAATGTACAAAGAAAAGAGGTTTAATTGGCTCACAGTTCTGCAGGCTTTACAGGAAGCATGGTGTTGGCATCTGCTCAGCTTCTGGGGAGGCCTCAGGAAGCTTATAATCATGGTGGAAGGCAATGTGGAAGGAGACATGTCACATGGCCAGAGAAGGAGCAAGACAGAGAGTGGCAGGGGGAGGTGTCACACACTTTTAAATGGCCAAATCTTATGTGAACTCAGAGCAAAAGCTCACTTATCACCAAGGGGATGGCCCAAGCTATTCATAAGGGATCTGACCCTGTGATGTGATCACCTCCCAGCAGACCCCACCTCTAACATTAGAGATTATATTTCAGCATTAGATTTGGGTGGAGACGAATGTCCAAATTATAGTGACATTAATATGTTTTGTTGCTGTGAAGACCTGGACTATGTTCGCTATCTTCCCACCATAACAACTAGAAGAGTTACTTATACCAAACAGATACTCAATAAGCATTTGTTTGTTGGCTAATTTAATGTGTTATGGCTTCCTCTAATAATTGTCTGCTTAATTTTACTCATATAGAACTCTTTGTTCCAAAATGGGGTAAGAATTCCTGCTTTCTATTCATCTCTCAGTTTTCTAATGCAATGACTAGTATTTCTATGTGGGAGCTCCAATAATAGCAGGAATCAGTTTGAGCCAGATAGTAGAATGGAAAAGATAGAGATTTTCCCTTGAAAGACCTGCATTACACCTAAAAACACTTCACTGTGTCAGAACCCAGATATAACTGGAAGCATTTATTATATTGCTGTTGGAAGACACTGATGCCAGGCCAGGCAGTAAAACAGGCCATGGAAAAGACTACTGATTTGGTGTCAGGGTTTGAGAATTCCAGTTCCAGCTAGCCTTAAGAGATGACATCTATCTATCTATCTTTAAAAATCACCCAGTTCTATTTCCCCTCCAATGTCTGGAAATGCCTTTAATTTCTTCTGGGATTCATCCCTTCCACTACTCTCAATTCATGGGCTTCGACTCCAGAAAAAACAAGTCATCTATCATTGACAGCAGTGCATTGCTCAGGCCATTGAGATAGGTTCAATGATGTACATCTTCTTCAGTCAGAGCCAGTAAGATGCAGTGAGATGTTTTCTGGAGTTTCTAGGAAAGAAGAGGACAGTTTTCTATTAGATCTGAACAAGAGAAGATACAATTTGGGAGTTGCTATAGACAATTTGCTACTGTATAGAACCTAGAATTAAATAAATGTACAGAGGAAAAAAGTTAAAGAGTTGGAAAAAAACTGCATACTTCTGACTACATCGATTTTTTTACCCTTGAATACGGTGTTGGTTAATGTTAGTTCCATTCCTAAGCTTTTCAGCTAGTTGCACCAATAAATTCCACCTTTCTTTGTTTTAGCCACTTTGCTGGAATACTCAGCAATAGGTCCACAAAAGTACTTGGGTATCGTTTCTCTTCTGTAAAATAACTTGGACAAAAGTCACTTCCAGTTGTAAAATCATATGAGATCAAAGTACCTTTATGGATGAACTATCGATGTCTGTCACCTTCAGTACATCGTTTTTGCATTTTGGATATTGACCCAGGGAATATCTGGATCCATGTATTGACTAGTCAGGTGTTACTAGGCCTCTGCTCTATTCCTAAGGAACGTTATTAATTCCATTTTTCATGTTTCCCCAGATGATAAGAAAATAACAAAAGTGCTCCAACTGAATGTGTGAGGATTCTTTTTTTTTCTTGTTTTTATAGCATCTTATTTTGTTATTTATCATTCAAGTATATGTCCTCAGTTAGATAAAAAGTTATCTAACAGGTACTGTGCCATATAATTAGAGACTATATCGTTTAGAATTAATTGGTTAGCTGAGACAGATACCTAAAATGACAGTGATAGGAGTTGATTTTCTCCTAATATAAAAAGCAATTAGGAGGCAGGCAGTCAATAGCTGGTACAGGCAACTGCATGCAAACTGACAGCCCAGCCTTCTTCCCGCTCTTGGCTCTGCCATCCCAAGGGTTCTGCATTTCTGTCCATGGTCCAGGATAACTGATACATTCGAAATTGTGGTCCTCCCATTATCTTGGCATTCAAATGTCTTTTCTTTTGTATGATGGTAGAAAATGGGTAGTTTTTTCTCCATGTGCTTATTTGGCAAAATGAAAAGTTGGCAAACTTGTTCATGCTTCTTAACCTACGCACATGTCTATTCCCCCTTTTAAACAAAGTTTAAACAATTCTAAACTGATCCATGAAATTCAAGGTTGGAAACTATTGGCTTATTGTAAATTCAACATTCACATAGAAACTGAAACAATGAACTAGAAGCATATGTTAAATTAACCCTCCTCCTTACATCTAGATATGATCACCATACCAACAGATTAACTGGAAATATATGAAAAAGGAATTTAATAACTGTGGCCATCTCCCTTTCTGTAATACAGAAATAGCAGTAGCCGCATAATATGCTGTAGCATTAAAGAATTTCAATATTATTCTAAAAAGATATAAAAATTTGACAATAAGTTTTTCTGCATTATAGTACACTGTGCTTACGAGAAAGGATTTTTTTTCCTCCAAGATGGGGTCGCCAGACTGGAGTGCAATGGCACGATCTTGGCTCACTGCAACCTCCGCCTCCTGGGTTCCAGAGATTCTCCTGCCTTAGCCTCGTAGCTGGGACTATAGGTGCGTGCCACCACACCCGGCTTTTTGTAATTCTAGTAGAGATGAGGTTTCACAACGTTGGCCAGGATGGTCTCTATCTCTTGACCTCATGATCCACCCACCTTTGCCTCCCAAATTGCTGGGATTACAGGTGTGAGCCACTGCACCCGGCCAAGAGAAAGGATTTTAAAGCTAATTGCATAGGTTGAATCCTGGTACTGTTATTTAGTCGCTATTATCTGAGTGTCTCAGTTTCCTCATCTGTAAAATAAGGATACACACTTTAGATCAGTGGTTCTCAATCGGGGTGATTCTCTTCACCCCCTCCCAGGGGACATTTGGCAAGGTATGCAGATATGTTTGGTTACACCTTGTGGGCAGATCAGCTGGGTAAATCAGGGATGCTGCTAAACAGCCTACAACCTGCAGTTCAGCCACCACTATACACAAACATTCAGCCCAAAAGGTCAGTAGTGTTGAGGTTAAGAAGTACTACCTTATAGGACAGTTGGGATGATTCAGATATTAACATCTATGAAGCACTTCGAACAGTAAGCGCTACTTTAATGTTAGCTACCATGATGACCAAGCTATGTGCTAAGAGTTTTACATAATTTTCTCATTTAAACAACCCATATTGAAGAGGTATTGTTATCATCACTGTCTTATAGGTGACGAAAATGAGAATTAGGAGTGATTAAGTAGTTAACTTGACTGAGATCACAGTTAATCAATGATAAGGCCAGCACTCAAGTCCAGGTTTATATGACACCAAAACCCATGTTTTAAACACTACTTAAATTGACCCCTACATAACATGTAAATTTGCAACACCGTTAAAGGAAGTCTACCTAAGTTTCCCTGTAAATTCACGTTATGCTATCTCCAAGTAGCCTAAATCTGAATAATCCAAACTTTCATTTTCCTTCATTGTTAAATAGAACTAATTCTAACAAAATTTCCATTTTAGGCGTTCTTCCTTTTAAAATGGGCTTCCTTATAAATGTCACATACATTGACATCCGTTACAACTTCTTCAGTTATAACCTTAAAATGATAATCATATTCTCAAGATAACAACAACAAACCATGACACATGTTGCAACGAAGAATTTTTGTGTCATTCAGAGGGAGGAGTGTAGATGATGTTGCAATTTAGGGACATTAAGGATGGGTGGTAAGAATGACTTGACAGATTGACTGAAATCTTTCAGAAACCATTAAGGAAGGAATCCAAGAAATAGAAGCACACTACAATAGTTAATTTTATTTGTTCAACAGCTCATATTGCAAGCATTAAACCAAGCACAGGCTTTGATTCTGTGAGCCCAAATTCACATATTGAAGAAGATCAAAGCAAACTGCGATCCATGTACACAGATGAAAACTAAAGGCTCAGAGTTAATAACATTGTAGTTTTTAAATTTCTATAGCCTAGAGCCCAGTAGTCACAGGTCTTTTAGGTCCTTCTGGATGTCCCACAGGGTATCCGCACTTTTCTTGAGCTGAGCAACTTCATCATCCTTTAGCTTCTGGTTGATAACGCTGGTTAATCCTCGGGCATTGAGGATACACGGAAGGCTCAGGAAGACTTCATTCTCGATGCCATACATCCCCTGCCAGAACAAAGCATTGAGATTAAGACATGAAACTGTAACTAAAAATGAGCAAAGACAGGAGGCTGAGGCGGGAGGATTGTTTGAGCCCAGCAGTTTGAAGCTTCAGTGAGCTACGAAAGTAGTACTACTCTGTAGCCTGGGTGACAGAGCAAGATCTTACTCAACTCTAAAGAGGGGGAAAAACAATCAAAGGTCCGATGTTTCAACAGAAAGAATTGTAGGAAACTTGACAGGCATGAACTCATTCCCTCATCTAATTTTCATTACTTACAGGTCCACATTTCCCCAATACTTATGTTTTGAATTAGGTTTTATACATAGAATGTGCAAACATACACTATGAGAAAATTAGATATTTGTAAGTAACAAGTACTTATTTAATTTTATTATATATGTATTTTATTGAACACTGCTCTTCTACTTAAAAACACTTTAATAAATTTTGATATATGAGTCTTCAAATTAAATTGCTTTTAATTGTGGTTCTTAATGGATTACTTCCTACGACATTTTAAGTTGCTTAAAGACTTTTAGTTAGGAAGAAATTTCAGGTGGTAGCCAACCTATGAGGTCCTGGGTAACAGTTAAAGACCATTAAAAGGCAAGATGCTTGGAACACCCAAGAATTGCAAAAACAAACAAACAAAATTTCCAAAACACTTTACCAGTTCATATGGGCAATTTATTCACAGAGTCAATTTAACTATATAACTAATTATATCAAACATACCTTAACGTAAGTTTTTAAACTTCTAATTTCCAAAATTTTGTACATATACAAAACTAGACAGAATAAACAAGTTCCTATATTTGCACCCGAAGACTCAGTAATTACCCAATTATTGACACACTTGATTTCCACTGACTTGTGGAAAATGACTCAGTTGTCTTACAAAATATTTTAATATAATTTTAGTTTTGTTTAAAAAATAATTAACTTCTACCTGTTTTGTGCATTTGCTCCACAGCTTTTGAATTAAACTGTATTTGCTAAGATACCAAGTGCTATATGAAAGGCAATCTAGAGTTTAGTACACCAACTTTAAATGAAACTCTATTACACTTATTCAAATGATCAATACTAAGTAAAGATCCAGAGTTAATATTAATTATATAAAGAATGACAACAATCTATTGAAAGTCTTAGATTCTGTAAGTTTTCTGCCCTTGTTGTCCAAGACTTCTGTTGGAAAATGAGAATAGCTTACATAAAACCTTGAGAGACAGAAATAACTGTGAACTATGGTTTTATCCAGTCTGGGCCTCTTTAAATGAATCTTTTTATAGAATACAATGCTAGAAATCATATTATTATATTTTGTAGTAGTTTGTCTTACCTTTACCATTGTTGACACAGGATGAATCCTGGATAGATTTTTCAACATGGATTCAATAAGGTCAGCCACACTTAATCCAATAGCCCAGTTGGTATATCCTTTTAGCTTGATGACTTCATAGGCACTTAAAAAAATTATAACAGACATCACTGAAATAAGACTCAATCATTACTGAAACCAGACCTGACTTTGACACCTGCTCTGTCTCTAACTATAATCTTGGGCAAATTATTTACCCTTTCTTGCCTTAGTGTTCCCTTCTTGAGTGTTAAATGAGTGAATATACACATAAAAAGCTTAAAACTGTAAGCACTACATGGTAAACACTATATAAATGCTTGGTAACTTTAGTTTATTGTATAAGATTTATAAAGTCACTGTGGTAAAAATATACATTTTCCAATCATTGTTAACAAATTTGTAAACATATTTCCAAACACATAAAACCAGGAAACAATAAAAGTGAATGGACAAAATATATCTCAATTGTGAGGTCCCACTTGCCATTGTCACCTACCGTATTATAATCAACTAACTAATAAAAGTGGTAGGCTGGGCGCGGTGGCTCAAGCCTGGAATCCCAGCACTTTGGGAGGCCGAGACGGGCGGATCACGGGGTCAGGATATTGAGACCATCCTCGGGAACACGGTGAAACCCCGTCTCTACTAAAAAAATACAAAAAACGGCCGGGCGCAGTAGCTCAGGCCTGTACTCCCAGCACTTTGGGAGGCCGAGTCGGGCGGATCACGGGGTCAGGAGATCGAGACCAGCCTGGCTAACACGGTGAAACCCCGTCTCTACTAAAACAATACAAAAAACGGCCGGGCGCAGTGGCTCAAGCCTGTACTCCCAGCACTTTGGAAGGCTGAGACAGGCGGATCACGAGATCAGGAGATCAAGACCATCCTGGCTAACACAGTGAAACCCCGTCTCTACTAAAAAATACAAAAAACTAGCCGGGCGAGGTGGCGGGCGCCTGCAGTCCCAGCTACTCAGGAGGCTGAGGCAGGAGAATGGCTTAAGCCCGGGAGGCGGAGCTTGCAGTGAGCTGAGATCCGGCCGCGGCACTACGGCCTGGAAGACAGAGCGAGACTCCGTGTCAAAAAAAAAAAAAAAAGTGGTAATAGTATCTTGCCTGGCAGTTTTTTCAGCACAAATTGTAGCTCTCAAAACCCATAAAGGCCCTGGTACTTGAGAAGTAGCAGGAATAACTCTAGCTGAGTATCAGAAAATTAGGATTTAATGCAATTGACACCCAATCATTAGAAGACTTTGGGCCAGTTACATTATCTGGGTGAGCCATAGTTTTCTCACTTGTAAAATAAAGGGATATGTTAATTGAAATTATAAAGACTCTTTCAACTTTTTTATGGTTCTTTTTCTCCACATATAGGTCAAATTCCTGGAAAAAAAATTACTAAAATTGAACAAAATGATTCTATAATTGAGACGTCAGTTAGTCTTGTTATTAAAACTTAAACACTGTTACCAATCAGCCAGCAAGTTTATTTTGGCCAATTATGAAACCAAGTGTCTAAGTTTACTTTTCTAAATAAATCAACCTTATATGTTGAGAGGAGGCAATCTGAAGACTCCTCTCACTTGTTAATTCCACATTTTGCTCCTCTTACCTCTACACTAGTTTCGCTAGAGAAAATATTTACTTTCCCTAGGGAGACTGGCATAACAAGTTTGAGCAGTGTAAAAGTCTTATCAGTTTCAAACGCTTTCAAAAAGTTTCAAAAGCTGCATAATTACTACATTAAGAGTTTATCTGAGCAGACAGCCATGGAAAACGTTTATAATTCTATTTAAGTGGAGTTGAAATTAATCATCTAAAATCAAGCTCCCTTTCACTTACCTTTCAACCACCATCTTATGCACTTCCTTCCAATTTTCACTATCATTGTCAGTTCCCATTTCTGGATTCAATTCCTGGAGAGAAACACCTGCCACATTCACGCCACTCCACACAGCCACTGTTTTAAAAAAAAAAAAAAAAAAAAAAAAAAGGCATTGCAGATATTTCTGACATTATTTTTAAAAATCTTTTCTTCTTTTAGTTCAATTTCAGCTATGATACAAGTTACTGAATATCAACTGGAACTGCTCCAATAAGTGACTCTCCAGTAGATTCCAGTATAGTCCCCCAAAAGGCTGACATTTGCCTTCAAATAGCAACACGTCTGACCTTTTAACTGTCAAGTATTTTAGTGCAAAGCAGAATTGCTGTGTCAGTTACAGAGAAAATAAAAATCTTTGCTTCTCTCTAGGTGTGTGAAATCACAGGGATTCTAGTTGGGGACTATGCTAAACTTTTGGGTTGAGGAATGTTTAACTTTTCTCCTCCATATTTTTCTAATGTATGCTCCTTTATTCTAGAGTAAAGAAAAAAATCCTAGAATAAAACCCAAATAAAGCATAATTATGAAAGTGGGGTAAAAATTATAATTAAGGGTCTACTTAATTTAAGGGAGAAGAGTATCAGAAAGAACTACACAAAACAGGCCTTTGAATTGACCCTTAAACCCTAAATTATACGTTCCTTGGAGACCTTTGGAGAACACTGTAGACTCTGGAAATAAGAGCAAAAGTGTGGGGTAGAATCTAGTATGGTTGAAACAGATATGAAGGAAAAAGCTATTTATAGCTAAATAAGATCCCCTTTTAGTCCACAACTTCTGGCAAGTCAGGGTAATTGGATATTTTCACAATTTTTGATGAAAATTGTGAAATCAGCATAACCATGTCTAGTGAGCATGGTTTAATTCTCTTTTCATTTTACGTACACAATATAGATCAACATGAAAATTTTAAAAAAGATGTTTTGGGAAAAATAACAGCCATAACAGAATAGAACATTAGACAGGAATCAGAAGACATAATTCTAGTTGTAGATATGGCATTAACTAAAAGATCTTCAATGGCTACTTAACCTACTTTACCTTTTTTTTTCTCACTAAAATTAAAGTCTTGAACTAGAGAACACGTAATATCACTTCTTATCTATAGGCCTAGCAATGTATAAACTATACCCAGCATTTACTGAACTTTTACTGAACACCTGACATTGTACTAAGTACTTTTTATATAGTACATAGGTGGCATAATTATCTTTATTTTATAGATGAGGAAACAGGTTCAGAGAAGTTAAGAACTTGCTAGTCACATTATCTTGTTTAAGATGGGAGAGCCGAACTTAAAGTTACGGAGCTGACTTGCTAAAACCTTCCCATGCTCAAATTAATCTGATCAAGAGAGACACATAGGACCATTACAATTTAACCAGACAAAAATTCACACGAGTCCTTGGAGGTAAAGATTTCTTTTTTTTTTTTTTTTTTTTTTGAGACGGAGTCTCGCTCTGTCGCCCAGGCTGGAGTGCAGTGGCCGGATCTCAGCTCACTGCAAGCTCCGCCTCCCGGATTTCTGCCATTCTCCTGCCTCAGAGTAGCTGGGACTACAGACGCCCGCCACCTTGCCCAGCTAGTTTTTTGTATTTTTTAGTAGAGACGGGGTTTCACCGTGTTAGCCAGGATGGTCTCGATCTCCTGACCTCGTGATCCACCCATCTCGGCCTCCCAAAGTGCTGGGATTACAGGCTTGAGCCACCGTGCCCAGCAAGATTTCTTGAATAAAGTGAAATGATGTGTCAGACAAAAAGTCAGCATTATTGTATAAAAAAGCAGAAATAAATTATGCTATAACTTCAAGAACAAATTCTTATAACACCAAGATAAATCCTTTACTAAAAATGCATTTCAAACTCCCACTGAATTCAAAGGAAGATTTATACTTTGAGCTTACTGGGAGAAAATATTCCTTTACATATATGGCAGAAATAAATTCAGTCAAATAAAAGTATTATTTATCATCATTATTAACAAATATTTTAAATTATTAGTTTCAATATTGCATGATTTTATTATTTTTTTTTACCATGAGCTTATTCAATATATTGTGGATAATAGATTTAGATCTATGAAACAGAATCAAAATTGTTCAAAAACAGTTTTACATAAAATTGTTCAAAATATAAATATTAATTTAAATGAGAAAAATATTAATTTAAAACATTTATAATATAGTTTTTGTCTCAACACAAAGCACTAAAAAAAGTGTAATGTGATTTTAATGTTGCTCTTTTTGATTTACTAATTTATGTGTAATTCTTTAAGTTCCTAAAGAAAATATTTAGTTTTATCGTACAGTTTCTTACTACTTAAATAATTGATAGTTAAAATTAATAGTTTATTAAAAACAAAATTTCACTTGAGATAAGGTTTATTTTACATTATAGAAGAGTAGACACAAGTTATTTATAAGCTTTTGTTACATAATTCATTCCTCCTTCAGCAAACACGATGGATGTAATAGCTCTGTCTACTCAAAGGGCCTACAAGCAAAGATATACCAGTAGCACAAGCACACCTATGCCCTAATCTTGGTTTCTAATGAGCATTCCTCACTAAAAGGAAATAGGGCTCGTTAGGGAAACAGCTGACTCTAGTGCTGGGCAGGGGAAAGTTCAAAATGAGACTGGTGCAACTTATTGTGCAAGAAAGTTCTCAAAAAATGATGGGAAATGTTAAGAAAAAAAAAAAGACATAAGAGTCAGTTTGAAAAGCCTGGGACAACTTGAGCATTACAAATGATAGTGACAGAATATTTTGGACATGAGATAAAAATCTAAGGCCATACTGATATCAACAAATGAATAAATAAAGAGGGAAGAAGAAAAAGTTCTGTCTTACAGTAGAGTGCAACTAATCAACATAGAATAAATGATGGAATTAGTAGATCATGTTTGACAACTATCATGGTAATAATTTATTCAACCACAAATCATTAATAGATGCTAAATTTAGTAGAGAAAAACTGATGAGGAATCATTTTCCTAGTCAGCATCAAAACATCTTCCCACAAATTACTCATAAATTACAAAGGAAAAGTAGTAACTTCACACAGAGTAACCTGGCAAAATACAACCTTAACTGACTTATCACAGTTAGTGCCACCAACTGTTGGCCACACTGACATTACATGACTTTGGATGTGATGCCATGAGAAAGCCAGAGGGTCATTTCTGTGGTATGTGCACCAAAAGTTCATAGCTCAACCTAATGATAAAGAAACAATCGGACAAATCTAAATTGATGGGCATTCCACAAAATAACTCACCTAACTTTTCAAAAATGTCAAGATCATGAGAAACAGAGATAGACTGAGAAACTGTTCCAGAATGAAGGAGGCTAAGGAGATACAGCAGATGTAATGTGTGAGCCTAGAATGGATTCTGAATTAGGAAAAAAGCTTCAGAGGACACTACTGAGACAGTTGGTAACATGTGAATAATGGACTCTGGATTAGATGGTATTGTTTCAGGGTTACATTTCCTGATTTTGGTAAGTGTACTGTGGTTATGAAAAAGAAAACCTTTGTTTTGAGGAAATACACAGTAAAGAACTTATGGAGAAAAAGGTGAGGGAACTGATTTATGCTTAATTGATCAGGGTAAAGATAGATGATAGATAGATAGGTAGACAGATGAGAGAGTAAATGATAAGGCAATATGCAATATAATAGAAAAGTAACTACTATTTTTGCAACTCTTCTTAAATACAAAGTCCATAAAAATAAAATCTGAAATAAAATGAAAAATTCAAAATGATAAAACCAATATCGTAAGTAATTTTTAATTTTCTTTTCTTTACCACTTGAGTCGCCATGTTCCCCCAAAATCCATCCATGGCAGCTGCTGGGATGAATGCCAAGTTTTTCAGCCATAAGGTAGCGAAATCTAGCAGAATCCAGATTACATCCACTTCCAATCACGCGGTGTTTGGGTAATCCACTTAGTTTCCAGGTAACATATGTAAGAATGTCCACTAAAAATTTTGGAAATAATATGTGTAAGTAAACCAAAACCAGCTTCGACTGTTAGGCAGCTTGGGGTGCCCTGGCTTCCCTTTACCCACTTCCCCATTCCTCAAATGAGATGTGGCCAGAAAGACATAAATACTTTAACTTTTCATTGTTAGAAGGAACAGGAATGACAGAGACAAAAACAAGCTTTTAAGCCTTATATGAAGATGGCAAGACACGAAAAATGCAATACTGTGCTTTCACATTTGCATCATTATGTGAAGCAAGAATACGTAAGAACCTTGCAGATTAATTAACTTCAAGTTGAAAAAAAGGAAACAGGTTGAACCAGGTTGTCAGTTAAGTTTCCACCAGTTGTAACATTCTTAGTTATGATTGTCATCATAAATCAAGATGCCTTTGATTACTAAACTTCCAAATCTTGCTACCATAAATTTTTCTGGGCATGAGGAATTCTTCAGTAAACAATTATGATAATACATAGTATTAAACATTTCTATTTAATAAAAGAACATCTATGTCAGAACCTTTGCTCCAGCATGGCATAGCCTTAAAACCAGAGATAAAACTTCTGCTGATCCAGATAGGATCACAGCACTTGCAGGCTAAGATGTAAAAAGTAAAAAATGTGCACACAAGGACGGTGAAGAGCTGAAAAGTTAATGCTGCAGCCTCCACCCCACACTACTCTGTAGACAATGGCTATGATAGTTCAAGGACATTTGGTACTGGATAACTTTTCCTTGCTAACTTTGGTTCAGTGGAAGTGACTCCCTGGAAAATCCAGCTGTGAAGCTATATCTAGAAAGTTGCATAATTATTTAGTGATGCCTGCCTGAGGCACAGGATGCAGAACTTACTATGTGCCAGCTACTTGTCATTCCTATTCTACATCTACCTGGTGTGTGTGTGTGTGTATATATATACATACAGGCGCCCACCACGGCACCCAGCTAGTTTTTTGTATTTTTAGTAGAGACGGGGTGTCACCGTGTTAGCCAGGATGGTCTCCATCTCCTGACCTCGTGATCCGCCCGCCTCGGCCTCCCAAAGTGCTGGGATTACAGGCATGAGCCACCGCGCCCGGCCTGGCACATATATATTTATGAGAAGTTTTATATATAAGACTGAACCATTTAATAAACTCCCATCTTGGTTTGCAAAGAATAAAAATATGGAAATAACCTCTGTCCTCGCTGGCTCTCCTCTCTCAATACTCCAGACACTGGGGGATTCCCCTAGCTCTTATTCACAATGTTTCTCTATGTGAAGTGTAAGAGATAATCAGTCTAGTTTATTTACTATTTTCTCAATGTATCCGCTATGCTCACCAACATGCAGTAATTTTGGTGGCAAACTATAGACAAAAGCAGTATCAAATAGAGCACATTTTAGCTGTTAAGGCTAAAAAAGTGCATTCTTTCTAGTCAGAAGGTTTAATGTTCATCCTGTAGATGTTAAGTTAGCAAGGAAAGCAATTTTTAAGTCAGAGCATTTGGTGTTAGCACATATTTGTCCATCAATTCAGTCTATTTCTATCTTTAAACCAGAATTGTTTAATGGCTTTCTTACAACTTCTTTTCAAAGTTGATCTGTTTCCATTCTGTATAATGGGATTTTCCAGAAAATGAAAGGTCAAATATGTTAAAATGTTTCTTATGAACTGAAACTACATTCGAATGCTTCATTCTCCATCCCAGGATAATCTTTATAAAAAAGTTTTAAAAGCCTTTAGAATCTATAACCAAGCCAGATGAAGCAAAAATATGACATTGTTTTACATAAAACTCTCATCACATTTTTTGAACATTTGGCCTAGGACAGAGGCATTTGTTTTGCAAACACCACTATTTAGGGCCAATAAAAGAAGACATGTAAATTGCTTCTGTAAATGAATACTGGGACTGATTTTAGTCTAAAACAATAACCACAAAACACCAAACACTGAACTTAACAGAACAAAGACTTAAAGTGTTACAATAATACCTGGGTTGGAAACCACAATTATGATGCAATCAGGACTGTACTTAACGATCTGAGGAATAATGAATTTGAAGACATTAACATTTCTCTGCACCAGATTGAGCCGACTCTCCCCTTCTTGCTGACGGACTCCTGCAGTTACCACTACAATCTTAGAATTGGCAGTCACAGAATAATCTTTAAAAAGAAAGGCAAAAACAGGTACTTTAAATGCAACTCTTCATTAAAACATATCCTATATGACATGCTCTAAAAGCCTAACCATACATAAGCTTCTAGAACATACATGTGAATTAAGTTTTCTGTATTGTAAGGGCTTGAAGTTCAATGTTCCTGTGGCTTGTTTTTAATCCCTTGAGCTACACTGCAATAATCCAAACATCAAACTGCCTCAGAAAAAGTAAAAGTTACTTTTATCTTATTTTATCTTAAAACGTTAAATTTAGAAAGGGAAGGAAGGCACTGAAGTGTTTGGTTTTGTCTGGAAACTAAAACTTGGATTTCTAATACTCAATATTTTGTATTCAACTCAGGAAGCTTATTCGCTTTTTAGCACTGCAAGTTTCCTTGGAGATTTCATTTTTTTCTTAAGGAAGTGTGCCCTGGCCAGGCGCGGTGGCTCAAGCCTGTAATCCCAGCACTTCGGGAGGCCGAGACGGGCGGATCACGAGGTCAGGAGATCCAGACCATCCTGGCTAACACGGTGAAACCCCGTCTCTACTAAAAAATACAAAAAGCTAGCCGGGCGAGGTGGCTGGTGCCTGTAGTCCCAGCTACTCGGGAGGCTGAGGCAGGAGAATGGCGTAAACCCGGGAGGCGGAGCTTGCAGTGAGCTGAGATCCGGCCACTGCACTCCAGCCCAGGAGACAGAGCGAGACTCCGTCTCACAAAAAAAAAAAAAAAAAAAAACAATAGCCCAAAATGTTACATATCAAATGTGTAGAAGGTATGTGGGAGAGGGTTAACAGAAGTGATACTTGAGTTTAACCTTGAGGATAAACTGGACCCAGAAGAAAAGAAACTGCCAACACCAAATTCACCAGGATGGGAAGACTAATTTTATAACAGAGACTGAGGGAGGAGAGGAGGACGATGAGCCATGAGGAAATGCAGGTTACATCCAAATTGAGAGCTGTGCAGGCCCTGCTAGAGGTTTTAGAATACAAAGGTTTATAAAAAGATAACAAATCTTTAAAGAAAAGAATGCATTCAAACTTTCATTTCAGGGAAAGCATCTGCTTTAGGATAAAGATAACTGGTGTGGCAGTGTGGAGTGTGGAATACATCACCATTTTCTACATATACTTCCAATGGGAAAATGTCAATTTGCTACGTGTACATTTTGGTAGTAGCAAGTGGGTTTCTAGAAATGGATGAAAGAAAATTGGCCTATAGAAGAAAGGTGGTAAAATAAGCCAAACAATGCTACAAATCCAATTTGTTATTTCCTATTGGTGACATATCAGTGATCATTTCTGGCTAGCAAATTCATTTTAGGTAGCTGTCCATTAATAAGCAAATATAAAATGTATGAGAAATAAAAAGTAGAATATGGTAGAGAAATAAGAGCTTTTTATAAAATGAGGAAAAGGGGGGAAATATTTTATAATTATGTAACAATTTCGCAAAAATTTGAATTTACTAAACTAGATTATAAATATCTTATTGACAGTTATTGAAATAACTGTTCCAAAACTTTTCCTACTTACAAATAAATCTATTATGCTGTAAGTAAGATGCATTCCAAGTGTTACTAGATCACTTTGGGCATTAAGTGAAATTACCTTTATCTGCCACAATTTTAGGCGTCTGAAGAAATAAACTCCCATGCTGCAGATCCATCATTTCTCCTTTAAGCTTATCTTCCAAAACATCCACCAGAGCAAGTTCATCAGCCAGAGACTGTAAATGCAAAAACAGGCATTAGAACCCTAATCCAGCCAGGCGCGGTGGCTCAGGCCTGTAATCCCAGCACTTTGGGAGGCCGAGGCGGGCGGATCACGAGGTCAGGAGATCGAGACCATCCTGGCTAACACGGTGAAACCCTGTCTCCACTAAAAAATACAAAAAACTAGCCGGGCGAGGTGGCGGGCGCCTGTAGTCCCAGCTACTCTGGAGGCTGAGGCAGGAGAATGGCGTAAACCCGGGAGGTGGAGCTTGCAGTGAGCTGAGATC
>NC_045443.1:22033300-22066564 GCF_002776525.5 Piliocolobus tephrosceles
CTCAAGCCTGTAATCCCAGCACTTTGGGAGGCCGAGACGGGCGGATCGTGAGGTCAGGAGATCGAGACCATCCTGGCTAACACGGTGAAACCCCGTCTCTACTAAAAAATACAAAAAACTAGCCGGGCGACGTGGTGGGCGCCTATAGTCCCAGCTACTCGGGAGGCTGAGGCAGGAGAATGGCGTGAACCTGGGAGGTGGAGGTTGCAGTGAGCTGAGATCCGGCCACTGCACTCCAGCCTGGGTGACAGCAAGACTCCGTCTCAAAAAAAAAAAAAAGAACCCTAAGCCACTGGAGGATGCCTCAGCTCACAATCTAACCCAAAGAAAGATCTTTAACATGGCTAAGCACCAAGGTCTAAACATCTTGGGAATTTTACCATGGACTTAGATAGATACTCAACAAGGATTCAGTTCACATGGTACAAACTATACTTTAAGAACATGTACACTTAAAGATTCATTAGGAAACCAGCTTAGTTCAGGAATAGGCCTACTGAATACAAGTCTATATATTAAGGGGGAGGGAATGGTGAAAACAAAAATACACTCAGGCCTAGAAACAACCTTGGGCAATGTGTCCATCCTTGAGGTCACCCCAATTTGGAGGCTTTCTGAGAGGGTAGATTTGGCTTAAATCACCGAGATTTGAAACCCAGGCTAAAGCTTGGAATTTTCAGGGTGGCTCTAATCCACTCAAATGTCTTGGTGGGGAAAGGAAGGAGAGTTTTATGGGCAGAAGAATCTAGGACTGGGAGGTTTCTTCATGAGATCACTCCAAATCTGTGCCTGAGATTTGTCCAGTCTCAGATTTCTTTTGTTTTCAATTCCAATTGTCATTCTCTGTACCCCACTCAAAATACAATCTAAAGTAATGAATATACTATTTAATCTTTATCTGGAGTCATAATTTTTTTATTTTTTTTTTGAGACAGAGTCTCACTCTGTTGCCCAGGCTGGAGTACAGCGGTGCAATCTCAGCTCACTGCAATCTCCACTTCCCAGGTTCAAGTGATTTTCCAGCCTCAGACTCCTGAGTAGCTGGGATCACAGGTGCATGCCACCACACCCAGTTAATTTTTGTATTTTTAGCAGAGATGGTGTTTTGCCATGTTGCCCAGGCTGGTATTGAACTCCTGACCTCAGTCGATCCACCCACCTCGGTCTCCCAAAGTGCTGGGATTACAGGCCTGGCCTGGAATAGGCAGCGCTGGGCCTGGAATTATTAACTTTTTTTTTTTTTTTGAGACGGAATCTCGCGCTGTTGCCCAGGCTGGAGTGCAGTGGCCGGATCTCGGCTCACTGCAAGCTCCGCCTCCCGGGTTCACGCCATTCTCCTGCCTCAGTCTCCCGAGTAGCTGGGACTACAGGCGCCCGGTAGTGTTTTTGTATTTTTTAGTAGAGACGGGGTTTCACCGTGTTAGCCAGGATGGCCTCGATCTTCTGACCTCGTGATCCGCCCATCTCGGCCACCCAAAGTGCTGGGATTACAGGCTTGAGCCACCGCGCCCGGCCTGGAATTATTAACTCTTTAAATGTTCTCAGAATGTCTACATAAAAGTGAAAGAAAAAAAGGGAAAAAAAAGGTGGTTGTCTACGTAAAAGTGAAAGAAAAAAGGAAAAAAAAAGTGGTTGGTTTACATGCATCTAAGCAACCTTTCACCTATGAAATTCCATTATCTTATGGAAATTATAATTTATAAACTATTTATAAAATGGTTATCCCTCCTATTGAAACATCACCAGAGTCCTTGCTTTTACTGTTGTTATGGCTGTTAGCAAAAATATCAGCTAAGTAAAATATTTCAATTCTGGGTCCCAGCTTAAAATGCCATTACAGTCATTCCTCAATATATGATCCTCAAGGGATTGGTTCTAGGACCCCCGAGTGTACCAAAATCTGGGCATTATCAAGTATACAGAAAGGACAGTACTCACAGGATGCAAAAGACTCTCCGTATATGTGGGTTTCGCATCCCCTGAATACAGTATTTTCAGTATACTTTTGGCTGAAAAAAAAAATCTGCCTGTAAATGAACCAGCCCATGCTGTTCTAAGAATAGTACTGTGATCAGCTACACAGGTGAAGGGTATTCATGGAGGAGTGGGGGACGGGGGTGTGGGGGGCGGGCAGCGGTAAGTAACTGGAGTTCAGGAAGCACTTTGAAGAATAAGGTGGAGTAGCACAGGCGGCAGGGGCCACCAGACGGAGATGCAGCAGAGCTGGGAGACAGCCAATAGGAAAAGTTGACCTACTTAGCTTGCCAGATAAAGCAAGTCTCGCTCCCCTTAGGACAATGAAGAAACACTGTCCTCTGTTGCTAAAATCTAAGTGGCTGCCTGACCTCATGAAGTGAGTTACAGTGGGCTTGCTTGTGAGGGTTTCTCTAAGACTGAGGCCTCCCGATGATCAAATGTGTCCTTAGCTCTGAGCAACCAAATTACTTACAGATTTTTGAAATGACGACTCTGTGAGTTTGGGATCAGATACAAAACATTTCCTCATTTCGATGTATATCAAATACTGGCATGAATTTTTATCCATTTTTCCTTAAAGATGTTTTGACACCTTTAAAGCTGCTTTTGTTCTTTGCAAATCTCTGATAAGAGCACACAAAGTTCTCATTTGTGTTTTTTAGGTCCTAAATTAATGAAATACAACTTGATAATAGCTACAATGATTCTATTAAGGTACTGAGCACTGGGAATATCACTCTTATTTTAGTAACATCACATGTGTGCTGCTGAAGTCAACAGGGCAAAACAATTTAGTGCTTAAGTAGAAAAGGATGTCACAGGATCTCAGATCCTGTCTCTTTGTTTCAGTGGGTGTAGAGAATTGCCTGAGAAGCGCATTCGCGGCTGAAAAGGAAGGAAGAGATCCAACACTTAAATAATAATTATAACACTGAATTTAGCTGCATCTGCAGCACTGAATATCACCCAAATCCAGAGGCGTGCAAATAGAAGATGTGTGCCTAAGTACTCGTCGTATTGTTTGGCTTAAATAAATCTCCCTCTGTATTCACATATTTTATAAAATGAATTTACCATACATATATTTCACTTAAGCTATAAGTATGTTTATAATGTTTGAAATGGCAAGGTTTACATTAACTGCAAAAGCAGTATTCTTACTATGGATCAAGGTCACTTAGATACCAAGAATACCACTGTTGAAAGCTTGCTTAATATATCACTAAAATGGCTTTTAAAAACGTATTTATTTTTACTCTACTTCTGTGACAGACTTAACAAAAAGGCTTTTAATCTAAAGCCCTGAGTGGACCAAACACAGCCATATATTCTCCCTCTTCCACTACCACCAGTAGTGGTGGTCAGGCGTGGTGGCTCATGCCTATAAACCCAGCATTTTGGGGGGCCGAGGCAGGCAGATCACCTGAGGTCAGGAGTTTGAGACCAGCCTGGCCAACACAGTGAAACTCTGTCTCTACTAAAAATACAAAAATTAGCCGGGCGTGGTGGCACGCAGCTGTAATCCCAGCTACTGGGGAGGCTGAGACAGGAGAATCACTTGAATCGGAGAGGCAGAGTGTTGCAGTGTGCAGAGATTGTACTACTGTGCTCCAGCCTGAGTGACAGAGTAAGACTCTCTCTCTCAATAGAAAAAAAAAAAAATATATATATATATATATATATATATATATATCTCCAAGTGTTTAGTATGCATACAATTTTGCAGGAGGAAAAGGTATAACCTTTCTCAAATAATTAGCTAAATGGGTAAGTGCCATTTATTCAATAGTTTGTTTCTTCCCCTCTGAAATGCTACTTCTACGTTATTATTAAAATACTATTTGAGCATGTTTCTGGCTTAAATACCAAAGGTAGGTTGTACAAAGACCAAATTTTCATTATGTTTTACTTTTAAGCCAAGTCTTGCACTACAAAATTACTTTGCAATTTGTCGTTGTACCTACCTTGCTCCTCTTAAGAGCTTTGTTATACTGTGTTTGTCCACAAGAACATGGCTACAGTTGACTGAAGCAAGGATAAACACTCAAACCAAAGACAGACTTAGAAGCTAAGGATTTATGATAATCTTGCCTCAAAGCTCTTCATGACCCCTACAACATGAGTTCGACATTCAGCTCCTCCTCTCTTGGTGGTTAAAATGCAGAGTCTGAGATGGATAATGGGGCAAAAGTAAAGTCTGGCAGTAGAAGATAAAGCCATGACCAAAGTTTGACAAAATATGAGTGCAGCTTACTAGTAATGGCAGAAGTATTCATTTATTTATCATATAAGTGCCTGGCATTATCCTGCTACTCGGGTATACAGTTATGATAAAGTCTCTGAAGCCATGGAATATATCAGGAAGGAAATAGGAATTAAACAAACAACAAATCAGGCTAATCTCTGAAGGCAGAAATGCTCTTAAGAGCATAAGGCAGGAAGATGTTGAAGCTACTGGGAAGGAAGTTTACTTTTATATCGGAAGGCAAGGAAGGCCTGCCTGCATGCATTTGCAGTAAGATCTGAATGATAGGAAGGGGTCAACCCTGTGGCCTAGGGAAGAACATTCCACGTGAAGGGAAATGCAAGTAAAAGAGTTTAAGCAAAAATGAGACTGGCATTTGGGAGACAGAAGAAAACTAGAAGAGATGAAGTCAGAGATGGTACCATCACGTTGCACTGGCAGGTCTGCTGCCTCCGTGTGTACGGTGCCCCTGGAGTTGTGTGTTCCATTGCTTTGCTCTGCGAAATCAGGCAGGGAGGGATCTGTGAGGCCTCATGGGATTTTATGTATATGTGTAGCATATGTGCACTGTAAAATGACTGGAGTTTTAAGTAGGGGAGCTACTAGTTTTATGAAAGCTCTCTATGGTTATTATATAAGCAACGGGCTGCAGAGAGTGGGCAAAAGTAGAAGCCAAAAATAACCAAGTCTTCATACGGTGGGACACTGTACTAGGGAGCCTTAGTGGGCTTCCAGAATCTAGCTAATGCATGTCCCTCCTCGACCTCTTCGATGCTATACTATTATTTAATTTCTGGGGGCAAAGTACACCATCTATGAGCTCAAAAAGGCCAGACCTGGCATTTACTATGTGTCATCTTGGATGTTTGGTTTTTTGTTTTTTTCAACCATAGCATATACATGACAATATCCTCTGACAGGTTACAGAAAGGAATAAATGAAGTAATATACCAACACCCACATGCAGAGTTATTTTCCTTTCTCTATTAAGCTAGTGGGATTTCTAATCTTTATCATGTATTAACACAATTTTGAACCACTTTTAACCATTAAAATAATACTTAAGACATTTTTAATTTGTAAAATCATCTTTCAACAAGTCAGTCATTCTTTTCTGTATTTATGGTTTCAAAAATATTCTTTGTTAGATAGTCTCCAAATAATCTCTAAGGCAATGTACTCCATTTTGCAAAAGATAAAGGGAAAAGAACGCTAGATTGAAAAACAGAAATCAGGGCTGGGCGTGGTGGGTCATGCCTGTAATCCCAGCACTTTGGGAGGCTGAGAAAGGCAGATCATGAGGTCAGGAGTTCGAGACCGGCCTGGCTAACACGGTGAAATCCTATCTCTACTAAAAACACAAAAAATTAGCCGGGCGTGGTGGCACGCACCTGTAGTCCCAGCTACTTAGGAGGCTGAGGCAGGAGAATTGCTTGAACCCAGGAGGTGAAGGTTGCAGCGAGCTAAGATCCCGCCACTGCACTCCAGCCTGGGAGACAAAGCAAGACTCCATCTCAAAAAAAAAAAAAAGAAAAAAGAAAAACAGAAATCACAGTCTCTGAATCTGAAGATTCCAACTGTGGTAGCAGCAGGGGCTATTCTCTCAAGCCCTTGACTTGAGCCAAAGTGTTATATAACTCCAGGCACAGTCTCAATTAAATTATTTACTGAAGAGAGTTTAAAATTTATGATTGGCCGGGCGCGGTGGCTCAAGCCTGTAATCCCAGCACTTTGGGAGGCCGAGACAGGCGGATCACGAGGTCAGGAGATCGAGACCATCCTGGCTAACACGGTGAAACCCCGTCTCTACTAAAAATACAAAAACTAGCCGGGCGAGGTGGCGGGCGCCTGTAGTCCCAGCTACTCCGGAGGCTGAGGCAGGAGAATGGCATAAACCCAGGAGGCAGAGCTTGCAGTGAGCTGAGATCCGGCCACTGCACTCCAGCCCGGGCGACAGAGCGAGACTCCGCCTCAAAAAAAAATAAAAAATAAAAAAATAAAATAAAATAAAATTTATGATTAAAACATCATAGAGGTACTTCTTATAGAATCATGATAGGTCAGATATAGTTTCCTGAAAGGCCCAAATTTTGAGATTAACAGAAGGAAAGAAAAATCTCTAGCTAGTATTTAATGAATGCATTTATTTTTTTCTAAATGCCTAAACAGTAGCATTGAATAATAAAATGAAAATTATAAAGTCACCACGGTGAAGAGTTCAGAGCCCCGGGTTCAAAATACAGCTCTACCACTGCCGCATGTGACACTGTGGACGGGCTCGTTAAGCATCAGCCATTTCATCCAACAGCAAGTATATGAACAGCTCCTATCTCCTAAGGTTGTTTAAAATAAAGCATTTTCTCTCTGAACATGGCATATACTCAATGTTTTTTTTCAAAAGGATGTAAGCTGGAATACTGTTTTTATTGGCATGAACAGTGAGCATGAAATTCTGCTTATTTCAATTCCCTGTAATCTAAGGGAGATGCTATCCTAAATGATAGTTACCTAGTCAACTGAAACTAGCTAGAAGGAAACACAAAAGGATAAAATGTTCATTGGTGTGCACTACGTTTTTTAGCTTATTTTTTTGATAAAAGTGTTTCTCAGTAAAGATTCAGTTTGCTGCTTTAGAATTTAAACTTTGAAAACAGAAATGTGCTTGGTTAGGGGTTATTCAAGCAGCCTTTACATATGATACAAAGGGACAGTGTGTTCTCCTGAAGGCAAGGCAGCATTTTTGTTTTTGTTGTTCCTACATTTAAGGCAGCCATCAGAAGAAATAAGGAATCAATTCAGTGAGATAAGAAAAGGGCTTCTTTCCTCAAAAGTCTTTGAGAACTAAAGAAGGCTTAACTGTGGTTTGAATTACAAAGGATATATATGAAGTAAGGCCAAAAGCCTATGGAGGTAAAGAAGAAAAACTGAAGTAGAAGGTGATAACGGTATAGTATTAGTGTTAAATCTCCTGATGTTGATAATTGCACTGATTATCTCAGAACATGTTCTAAGGAAATGTACTCTAAAACAGGAGTCCCCAAAACCAAGGTCACGGGCCAGTACTGAATCTAGAGAATCTAGCTAATGCCTGATGATCTGAAGTGGAACAATTTCATCCTGAAACCATCCCCTCACCCCACATCTGTGGAAAAATTGTCTCCCACGAAACTGGTCACTAGTGCCAGAAAGGTTGGGGACTGCTGCTCTGAAGGACTTAGAAGTAAAGGGCACGGCCGGGCGCGGTGGCTCAAGCCTGTAATCCCAGCACTTTGGGAGGCCGAGGCGGGTGGATCACGAGGTCAGGAGATCAAGACCATCCTGGCTAACATGGTGAAACCCTGTCTCTACAAAAAACTAGCCAGGCGTGGTGGCGGGCGCCTGTAGTCCCAGCTACTCGGAGGCTGAGGCGGGAGAATGGCTTGAACCCGGGAGGCGGAGCTTGCAGTGAGCCGAGATCGCACCACTGAACTCCAGCCTGGGCCACACAGCAAGACTCCGTCTCAAAAAAAAAAAAAAAAAGAAGTAAAGGGCATAATATCTGCAATTTATTTTCAAATGGTTCAGAAAAAAAGCCATCTATAGATATAGGCACATATATCGTGGACATCTATATCTATTTCCATAGATCTCTGTATCCACAAATCTATCTACCTATGAGCATATATATACACACACACACACATATGTGTATGTATGGTGAGAGAGCATAAATAACAAAATGTTAAGAATTGGTAAATGTCGGTGAAGTATTTATGAAAGTTTTATTTTTTTTACCATTCTTACAAATTTTCTGTAAATCTGAAATCATTTCAAAATAAAACCAATAGGTAAAAGCTTCAAGGGCTTAACAGAACATTCCCACAAACTCACAAAGCCATGCATGCACAGACTACTTATTAATTAAAGGAGGGAAAGGGATCTTTGCAGTAGAGAAGGCTTGCTGTGACCACTTGAACCAGGGGATTAAGTTCAGCAGTAAAGAGACAAGTTGAACATCATGTGTCTCCTGACTGGTCTGCACAAAGGAGGACATGACATCACCTAGTTCCAATCCCACCCAATAAATTCAACCCGAGCTGAATTACAAGAAAACATCAGACAGACAAACTGAGGGACATTCTACAGGAACTCACCTGGATGCTACAAAAATGTCAATGACAGAAGAAACAAAGAAAGGTTGAGTAACAGTTCCAGATTAAAGAAGAGACATGACAAGTGTATGAAACACATGATCTCGCACTGAAGTGAAAATAGCTATAAATGGTATGATTTTGAGATTTTTGACAACATGGAGAATTTTAAATGTTAATAGTGTATGATGGATGATCGTATTACATCAGTGTTAAATTCTCTAAGTGCAGTAACTATCACAGTCACATAGGGAGAATATAATTCTTTTAGGAGATAAATGCTTAAATATTTAAAAGTGAAGTGGGATTACATCTACAACTTCAAATTGTTCAGGAAAAAAAGAAATCTTTTAGAGATATAATAAAATTCCAAGGCCCAAAGAAACTGTGTACACATGCTGAACTTCTCTATCATCTATGGTGTTCTTGAAATGTACCTTTCCCAGAATGCTGATAGCACACGCCATACCAACTTGTCCAACACCCACTACAGTGATCTTATTGTTTGGGACTGTTGTCTCTTCTTCCGCAACTGGTGCAATGAGTTTTTCCTTAAGAGTTGCCATTTTGCACTGCAAGAAAAGAATCAAAACGTTACACATATATCTGCATATGAAATTCAAATAGAGATCATCCTTAAAATGATACTGTTGCAATTTTGAACTCAAGTACAACTTAAAATCAGCCTAATGATATTCTAGAAAGCAGAATGTATTTTAAAGAACCATGAGGCCGGGCTGGGCGTGGTGGCTTATGCCTGTAATCCCAACACTTTGGGAGGCAAAGGCAGGCGGATCACGAGGTCAAGAGATTGACACTATCCAGGCCAACATGGTGAAATCCCGTCTCTACTAAAAAATGAAAATTAGCTGGGCATGGTGGCGCACGCCTGTAGTCCTTCCTAACTACTGGGAAGGCTAAGGCAGGAGAATCACTTGAATCCAGGAGGCAGAGCTCGCAGTGAGCTGAGATGGCACCACTGCACTCCAACCTGGCCACAGAGCGAGACTCCGTCTCAAAAGAAAAAAAAAAAACAAAAAACCATGAGATCCATTTAATGGAAGAATTCATTTAGGTAAAAACTTTCATGAAGCCCATTAGAACTGGATTTCTTCCTTCACCCTATGAGTCCATGCATTTAGTAGGTTGTTACTATTTCTGGCTAAAAAACTGTGAATATTTATGTGTAAATTAGCTAATTTGTTTCCCCTATGAAGAATGTATATGTAACTATTATGTAAACTAAGTTTGGGTCTAGTGTTAACTCATATTTAAGCTTGGATAAAAAGAATAAATGGCCAATTTTGAACATAATTTCTACTATTAATGATTATTATCATTCTTGGAAGACAGGGACTGATTCTTCTACTTTGTCTCACATAAAATGTGTTACAGTGTACTGGACATAGAGTGCATACTTAATACATAGTGACTGTAAAATGGCAATGAATAATTTTTATGCGAAGTCTGCAAAAATATCAACCTGAATTCCTTTTAAGGTACCTAAGAAGCTTCTTGGAAAGTAGACACTTAATACATTGTCCTTTCAGGGGATCACATTAGGAGACAATCAGTCTCTAAAACAGTTTGTCTAACCATCCAAATTAAAGACCCCCAAAATGTAAAAAAAAAAAAAAAACCCGAAACCTGTTGGAAAATGAATGATCTGCACAGTAACAAATGTTATGTGTGCCATCGGATATCCAGATATGTTTTCTAGATAACTGAAAAAAAACAGCAAAACTTACAGAAATAAACATCAATTCCATGGCAATTTATAGTACACTAAATATATACCACCCTGCCTTCTTGAACAGAGAATACAGATGGCAAATAAGCCTTTTCTTCATAATTATTACTTATAATTTTAGTGACCCATTGTAATGTCCATTATTTTCACTTAGTTTTTATTTTTTATGTCAGACTCTGTCGCATCTGAGGCCACCGTACCTGTCTCAAACTGTACCAGTGCTTCCCAGTCTAGTTTTTAATTCTAATCTGCAATGGACTAAGCAATAAGCCTAGTTTATTAACTGTATATGTAAAGTAAGAGTTAGCAGGACTCTGAGTTGGAATAAAGTATCTGAATTTGGAGACAACTGTGTAACAACTATTTTGTCTTATAGCTACTTTTTTTCCAAAAAATATTTCCTCCCATCTGTAAGGATAAATTAAAACGAGATTCTTCCGCCTTTACAGATCATACTTACAGTTTCCTAGTGGATGCTAAAGAGAGAAGAAAGATGCAATGTTGTGCAAGTGTCTCCACAAATAGATGACCTTAAAATGAAACTAATTCAGCCAGGGCCTGCATTTTAAGCAGGCTCGGAAGAAAGAATGCTGCATCTCTTCTTGAACGAAGGACACACATGAATAGTTGTTCTGCCCTTAAGTTTATTGTTGTTAGATGGTCTGTTTACGATCATTTTGGCATATAGGGGTCTCAGGAAACAGTGGAAAACGAAAATCCAGAAAAGGGCCGGGCGCGGTGGTTCCAGCCTGTAATCCCAGCACTTTGGGAGGCCGAGACGGGCGGATCACGAGGTCAGGAGATCGAGACCATTCTGGCTAACACGGTGAAACCCCGTCTCTACTAAAAAACACAAAAAATTAGCCGGGCGAGGTGGCGGGCGCCTGTAGTCCCAGCTACTCGGGAGGCTGAGGCAGGAGAATGGCGTGAACCCGGGAGGCGGAGCTTGCAGTGAGTCGAGATCGCGCCACTGCACTCCAGCCTGTGCGACAGAGCAAGGCTCTGTCTCAAAAAAAAAAAAATAAAGAAAATCCAGAAACCGTGGCTATCTAAATACAGATGCGTTGTTCTGACAGACCTTTTGACTTAGAAAACTTCAGGAAGTACAATTTAAAGGCTCAAATCAGATTTTCTTTCAGGTATTTCTGGAGAAAGTGCTTTTCTTTAATTTTTCCTTAAAAGGAGTTTTAAGAAATGAGAAGAAAATGGTCTGCATGATATACAGGCCTGTGCCAACATCAGAGTGCAGGCTGTAAGGAACAAGAACGACAAACGGGCCGGGCGCGGTGGCTCAAGCCTGTAATCCCAGCACTTTGGGAGGCCAAGGCGGGTGGATCACGAGGTCAGGAGATCGAGACCATCCTGGCTAACACGGTGAAACCCCGTCTCTACTAATAATACAAAAAAAAAAAATTAGCCGGGCGTGGTGGCGGGCGCCTGTACTCCCAGCTACTCGGGAGGCTGAGGCAGGAGAATGGCGTGGACCCGGCACGCGGAGTTTGCAGTGAGCCGAGATCGCGCCACCGCACTCCAGCCTGGGCGACAGAGCAAGGCTCTCCCTCAAAAAAAAAACAAAAAAACAAAAAAAAAAGAACGACAAACAGTAAAAATTTGTCTCTGAGTCTTGGTCCCTTATGTCTCCTCACTGCGGTGGATATAAATCATTAGAAATAAACGAGTGCCTTAATTGCAGAATCTTTCTCACTGTAATCTTTTAAAGATTCAGGTTTTGCTTTTGAATTCCTCCCCTCCCCCCATCCCCCAGGCCCTTACTGCAGCTTGTACTGCTCGCGGCGCGCACAAACCATCTCCTCCTCAGGGCACAGGCAGCAAACAACAGCAGATCACAAGGGCAGGCAGAAGCTAGAGATTTCCCTGAGTAAGGTCTGTGGGGACAAGTCTAGGACTTCTTTACTTGGAGAACCCAAGGCTGGTAAAGTAAACGAAGCACCTAAGCATCAAGAAAAGAGGCCCTGCAGGAAAGAACTGGCGCATAGCTCCCGGAAAGGCTGAGAGCCGGGTAAAGATAAGTACAGCGCCAAACGTGCTGGTCATCTAGGTGCCTTTCTCCTCATCCCAGCGAGTGCAGCGGCATTTCTCTATTACCTTGGTGGTAGACTGAAATATTCGAGGTAAAGACCGTCCAGCCTTCACTGGCCACCTGGTTCCATCCCCCTCCCCCAGCTACTCGGGCACGTGTCCCGACACCCGCCAGCAGGCCGTGGGGGTGATGTAGCCGCCATGAACCCACCAAGGACAAGCAGGGCCCGGTTTTAGCTCCAAATGCAACAAGTCTCTCCCCTGATAGAACTCCCCTGAGCCGCCGCTGTTACCCTCCGCCTTCTGCTCCTCCGCCAGGGCACGACCCGCCCTGCGCCCCAAACCGAGCGGCAGTCAGGGCCCGAGGCCGGATGCTCAGAGCTAAAGGCCACGGAGGAGAGATGTGCTTCTTCCTCCTTCCCGCGGCTCCCCACACAATTACTCCCCCGCACGTCCCACCAGCTTGTCTGTGAGCCAGAATTCAGGATCCTGAGCCGAAACCTACCAGGACAGAGAAGGCGCTGGAGACCACAGTAACAGCAGTGCGGAGAAGACAATGTGAGCCGCGTGCGTCTCCTCCCGCGCCGGCTCCGCAAGGAGGGAGGAGGGGGCGGGGCCCCACAACCTCCGCAGCCTCTTAGGTTTCTCCATTGTGATTGGAAACCCGAGCACCGCCTACCCCTCCCCTCGGCTCGCTCAATCCCCTTCAAGGACAAGGGCTCAAGTGTGTACACTCCCTCCCCCACCCTCCAGATAAAGGGGGTCACCTTCCAGAAGCCTCCGCTCTCAACTGATCTCACATCTAGCAGGCTCTTAAATGCCGAGGCCACGTTATTTCTAAAACTTGCCCATCCCCGACTCCTGGATATTAACAAAATCGATTAGATTTAGTACAAATAGAAATAAATTTCTATGTTGCATTTCAGTTAAACTTTAAAGGACTTAAAAAATACATCTGAATTTAGATCATCTCCGTTTTAAAGTTCATTTGATGAAGATGACTATTTTTTTTTTCAACGTGTTTCAACAAACATGCACTGATTGCTTATTCGTTGCCTGACAAGACCAATGAGGCCTGGTCCCTGACTTCTGAAGTTCCCCTACAATTCCACCTGGTCTCAAGGTCAGGCTTTGCCCTCTAGGGGAAATGGTGGGAACACTAAGTGAGGTGCACTTCCTTTTTTAGTCCCTGATCGACTCCAGAGCTGGATGTTGTCATTCATTCCATCTTCAACACTCAGTTAGTGCTTGGTACCTAAATATATAACATTGATGAGTAAATGAATGAATGATACACTGGAGGAATTCTGAAGAGTCTGGCTTCAGTTCTGTTTTCTTATAATGAAAATGCTTTCAAATATAGCCATCTCACAAGCTACCTATATGTGAAAAAAATTTTTTTTTTGTAAACGCATATTTCTTGTATATGACCACTAATTCTATAATTATTGCTTCAGTTTCTTCTCAGTGCCAAGCATTGGTAAAAACATAAATATAACAGTATGCCCTTTGAGGTGTTCCTAGTCCAATGGCGATAGACAAGTAGGCAACCTATTTCAATTACAATACAATGTGATAAGTGGTGAGAGAAATTTGGTTAAATTACAATAAAAATTCAGAGTAAAGAATCACTAAGAGAAGGGTTTGTTGAGAAGAATTCATAAGCCTCAAACTCTTCAAATCATTCAGCTAGTGGGGACTTTGAATGACTGAAGATACAGTCCAATTACAAATTAAAATGTGATGGTGAGGAAAAGAGCTTGGAGGATAATCTCAAAAGTATTACATTAACCCTAAATCCAAGTTTGAAGCAAGAACAGCCAAGTCAGCCTAGCAAGATATCTAGAAGCCACCCTAGATTTCTTTTTCACCTGCTTTGCAAGTCAATCACCAGGCTCTGCAGACTTTACTTCTAAATATCTCTCCACTTATTCCTCTTCTTGCCGTCCCCATTACTGTGTAACTTTGGAGATGAGGTAGGAAAAAATGAAAAGAGGTATCTATTTCCTTCCTCTACCCTCATTTCCATTCCTCACTACAAGGTGTTCTAAATTGATTGAACAAAGTGAATGCTCTAGTATATAACTCTAAATGCCAGGAAAGCATGCTACCACCCTCAAACATATGAGGAGTATATACCCTGGCAAGCTATCTTTCATGCATAAAAGACAATTTTATATATACAATGATCCAGAAAATATATTCCTCATACCATTCTATTTTGAAATAAATCACCGGGAAACTACATGCCAACATATTGAAAAATAAGCAAAATTAGGAATGTAAGAAAGGGGGAAATTATGGCATAAAAATATAGGCAATGATGGCTAAACCAATTAATTTAGAGATAAGGACAAAAAATTCCCAGAAATGTAGTTATAAAACTGAATGTTAATGTCAAAAATTGTCAAAAGAAAATTTGTCATGAGAAACATATATACCAGTGGAGAATCATAGATAATAAACAAGTCAATAAATTTTAAAATGATGAGATAAAGGATGTAAATGTAACAACATACAAGTTCCCTGTCTGGACTTTTCCAGTCTATGGGCCGTTGTCAACAATATTTATGATGTTGCAGAAGATGGAGTAATTCACTGCTATAGTAAATGACTCCATTCTGCTGTGTTTTTTGACTTCTTGTGCCTTAAAAAAGTCTCCTGTTATCAGATTGTGAACTGTTTTAAAACTGTATTCATAGAATTAGAAAACAGAATAGGAACTTTAAAATAATGTAATCCAAATGAATACCCAGAGTTTGAGTGACTGGCCTCAAATGACTCTGTTATTTAAGAATAGAACCAAAAATAGTTTTGATCTTGCTGCTATCTGTGTGCCTTTCTGTGGGAATTCTTTGTTAATTCTATTTTGCTGTCTTTATACTTCAGTAGCTACAAAACCAGATTAGCTAATATTATTGGGACGGTAAATTCTTTGAGGGTACTTTATTCACTTTTGTATCTCCAAGTAACATAGTACTTCTGACAAGGTACGTTTATATCTCCCAGCAGATACCTATTAAACTTGAGGCACAATATGAGTAAATGAACCCTGAGTTAGGATTTGAAAGACATTCATCGATACATAGATTCTTTTACATCATTTTCTTTGCAATTTTCCTTATTTCCTAATTCTTAGGAATAGTTTAAGGAGTTGAAGTTCCTTGAACCTGGGTTTCAGATAGGTGAGGTATTACTATAATAGCAATATATGCTTGTAAATGGAGAGCAACTGGCCTTGGTGGGTATCGCTAACAAGAAGAAGAAAAAGGATCCAGGGAGAGAAAGCAATACTAGTGGGGGGAAAGGAGAACTGAGGGTTTAATGTCTCAAAAAGCAAAATAATTCTATTCTAATTGTCTAGCCCTTCATTAGATAGTTGTAACATAGAGTACTTTTTTTCCATTTACATGTTAGCTGTTCTTTTTAGAAGACAGGTAGTTAAATTCTAAATCATACTAGTAGCTGTGAATTCTCATTGCAATGTCTACTTGGATATAGACTAGTTTATGCTAAACAGTAGGTCCTTGATGTGCTTGAATGACAGATGTTTAGAAGTAGTTTGTCGATAAAAAATGCGTAGGCTCAAAGCCATGAATATGTGTTGATTTTTATCTCTTGCTCTTGCAAGTTGTTTTCTCTGGGTATCTGAAAAACGTCATGGAAAAAACTTTGACTGTATATATTCTACTCATGGAAAAATGCCTTCTTGCTGTCTCCTACTGGGGGACATGATAAATCTGTGAAAGGCACCTCAGGCAGGTAAGCCTTTGACTTGCTAAGGGTTCAGCCTTGCTAGAGTTATACAGAGAATAAAATACCCATGTATAGTGAATTACACACCAGATTCAATTTCAGTTTTTGCCTGAAAATGAGCTTTCTGGCAGATCAGCTGAAAGAACAGTGGAGCCCATTAGAAACCAGAACTGCCCCCACTGCTTTCCACATGGTGTTCTTGACATGGTCTGGGTGCTGCTTCTGGGAACAGAAGCACCTGGTCTACATTCTCTGGGCATTATGTGAAGTCCTCTGATGCCATATATATTTCCCCTTCCTGGAACCATGACCTATTTATTACCCTTTCTGGTGCCAAGGACTGCAGTTGCAAATACTTCTTTTCTTTTCTTTTCTTTTCGAGACGGAGTCTCGCTCCGTCGCCCAGGCTGAAGTGCAGTGGCTGGATCTCAGCTCACTGCAAGCTCCGCCTCCCGGGTTTACGCCATTCTCCTGCCTCAGCCTCCTGAGTAGCTGAGACTACAGGCGCCCGCCACCTCGCCCGGCTACATTTTATTTTATTTTTTTTTAGTAGAGACGGGGTTTCACCGTGTTAGCCAGGATGGTCTTGATCTCCTGACCTCGTGATCCGCCCATCTCGGCCTCCCAAAGTGCTGGGATTACAGGCTTGAGCCACCGCGCCCGGCCAATACTTCTTTTCTTATACCAGAAATCCTGAAGGAGATATTAGCTTTTTTATGCTCTAGCTGTGCACATTTCAAAACATAGATTTTTATTTTATTTATTTATTTAGTTTTTTTTTTTTTTTTTTAAGCAAATAAAAGGTTAAGAATCAGAATCCGCCGGGCGCGGTGGCTCAAGCCTGTAATCCCAGCACTTTGGGAGGCCGAGACGGGCGGATCACGAGGTCAGGAGTTCGAGATCATCCTGGCTAACACGGTGAAACCCCGTCTCTACTAAAAAAAATACAAAAAGCTAGCCGGGCGAGGTGGCTGGCGCCTGTAGTCCCAGCTACTCGGGAGGCTGAGGCATGAGAATGGCGTGAACCCGGGAGGCGGAGCTTGCAGTGAGCTGAGATCCGGCCACTGCACTCCAGCCCGGGCAACAGACCGAGACTCCGCCTCAAAAAAAAAAAAAAAAAAAAAAGAGAATCAGAATGCAAGTGCTGGTAATAAAACAAACAGTCCCGGACAGTCTGTAATCCCAGCACTTTGGGAGGCCAAGGCAGATGGATCACAAGGTCGGGAGATCAAGACCATCCTGGCTAACACAGTGAAACCCCCTCTCTACTAAAACTACAAAAATTAGCTGGGCGTGGGCTGGGCGCGGTGACTCATGCCTGTAATTCCAGCACTTTGGGAGGCCGAGGCAGGTGGATCACAAGGTCAGGAGTTCGAGACCAGCCTGGCCAAGCTGGTAAAATCCCGTCTCTAATAAAAATATAAAAATTAGCCAGGCACGGTGGTGGGCGCCTGTGATTCCAGCTACTCAGGAAGTTGAGGCAGGAGAATCGCTTGAACTCGGGAGTGGAGGTTGCAGTGAACTGAGATCCTGCCACTTCACTCTGGCCTAGGCAACAAAGCAAGACTCCGTCTCAAAAATAAAAAAAAAAAAATTAACTGGGCATGGTGGCATGTGCCTGTAGTCCTAGCTACGCAGGAGGCTGAGGCAGGAGAATCGCTTGAACCCAGGAGGCGGAGGTTGCAGTGAGCTGAGATCCTGCCTCTTCACTGTGGCCTGGACAATGGAGCAAGACTCTGTCTCAAAAAAAAAAAAAAAAAAAAAATTAGCTGGGCGTGGTGGCATGTGCTTGTAGTCCTAGCTATGCGGGAGACTGAGGCAGGAGAATCGCTTGAACCCAGGAGGCAGAGGTTGCAGTGAACCGAGATCACGCCACTGCATTCCCACATGGGTGACAGAGTAAGGCTCCTTCTCAAAAAATAAAAAAATAAAAAAAAATTTAAAAAATAAAAAAAAAAGGCCGGGCGCGGTGGCTCAAAATTTCTCCCTATGCGATAGTCTGAAATATGGCCTCGTGGAAAGGGAAAGACCTGATCGTCCCCCAGCCTGACACCCGTGAAGGGTCTGTGCTGAGGAAGATTAGTGTAAGATGAAAGAAGGCCTCTTGGCAGTTGAGATAGAGAAAAGCGTCTGTCTCCTGCCAGTCCCTGGGCAATGGAACATCTCGGTGTAAAATCCGATTGTAGGCCGGTGGCGGTGGCTCAAGCCTGTAATCCCAGCACTTTGGGAGGCCGAGACGGGTGGATCACGAGGTCAGGAGATGAAGACCATCCTGGCTAGCACAGTGAAACCCCCTCTCTACTAAAATATAGAAAAAACTAGCCAGGCGAGGTGGCGGGCGCCTGTAGTCCCAGCTACTCGGGAGGCTGAGGCAGGAGAATGGCATAAACCCAGGAGGCGGAGCTTGCAGTGAGCTGAGATCCGGCCACTGCACTCCAGCCCTGGCAACAGAGCAAGACTCCGTCTCAAAAAAAAAAAAAAAAAAAAAAAAAAAAAAAAACAAAAAAAAAAAAAACCCGATTGTATATTCTGTTTACTGAGAAAGGAGAAAACCGCCTTAGGGCGAAAAGTGGGACTTGCTAGCACAATGCCGCTCTTTATGCACTAAAAAGGTTTATGGAGATGTTTGCATGTGCATATCAAGGCACAGCACTTTTCCTTAAACTTAAGTCACAGAGATCTTTATTCATACGTCTTACTGCTGACCTTCTCCCTGCAATGTTCCTATTATCCTGCCACTTCCCTTTTTCTGAGATGGTAAAGATAATGATCAATAAATACTGAGGGAACTCAGAGACCCGTGCCAGCGCGGGTCCTCTGCATGGTGAGCGCCGGTCCCCTGGGCCCACTTTTTGTTTCTCTATACTTTATCTCTGTGTCTCATTTCTTTTCTCAAGTCTCTCATTCCACCTAACGAGAAACGCCCACAGGTGTGGAGGGGCAGGCCAACCCTTCATATGCCCAGCTAATTCTTGTATTTATAGGAGAGACAGGGTTTCACCCTGTTGACCAGGCTGTTCTCAAACTCCTGACCTCAGATGATCCTCCCACTTCAGCCTCCCAAAGTGCTGGCATTACAGGCCTGAGCCACTGCGCCGGCCGGGATCATTCTTAACATACAGAAACATACAGATTTGTTTCCTTTTAAAAAATGGTTACTAAATATTCAATCATTCAGAAACATCATGATGTATTTAATTGTTCCCGTATTTTGAGACATTATGCTTTTTACTATGGTAAATAACATTGTATAGCTATCAATGCGCATTGTATTCATCTATATGTGTCATTGCTTCTGTAGGTCTCTGAAAGTGAAATTTCTGGTTAAAAGAGTAAAACAGTTTTTCAGAAGGGCTGCAGCCTTTAATTCCAAACCGCATCTGCGTATGTCTTACTATACTGTCATCATATTGCATATTATTAAATTTTATTTGTCCAGTTTGTTAGACGAAAATGGTATTTCATTCCCTTCTGTAATTCTAGAGGCAGTAGGGGAAAAAAGGAAGAGATATTTTGTTATAAATTTGTATAACTATGATTATTGCTTATGCATACTTTTACATTTTTTAAACTTTTCATTATCTGCTCATCTACCAAAGTGAACATTCTTCTTGTTTTGTTTCTCTACTTAGCACCTATTCACTTTACTTCTGAAAACAGTCATGGGATTTTCTATCCTCTCATCTCTTCCTCGCCTTAAATACCTCGAAGCTTCCCAAGGGTAAAACCTGTCTAAAACTGGAGCCAAACAAGGGGAATAAGACAAGAGACAGCAAAAGAGAAGCCAGTGATGACATTAGAGTTCCTGCATCAAGAGCAACATAAACCGGGCTCAGTGTCTCAGGCCTGTAATCCTAGCACTTTGGGAAACTGAGGAGGGCAGATCACAAGGTCAGGAGTTCAAGACCAGCCTGGCCAATATGGTGAAATCCCATCTGTATAAAAAATATAAAAATTAGCCGGGCATGGTGAGTGGTGACAAGCACCTTTAGTCTCACTACTCTGGAGACTGAGGCAGGAGAATTGCTTGAACTCGGGAGGCGAAAGTTACAGTGAGCCGAGATAGTGCCACTGCACTCTAGCCTGGGCCACAGAGTGAAAACTCCAACCCCGTCTCAAAAAAACAAAAACAAAAACAAAAACAAAAAAAGGCAACATAATCCAGCCTTGTCCCTAGGCTATTTTAGGTAAGCAAACCTCACCGATGATAGACAAGGTCCTAACTGATATATTATTTTGACCACTTTGAAATCACAATGTCATTGTTATTTCAATACTGATAAGAGAAAAACTTCAACCAAATTAAATTTAAAGGAGTTGAATTGAGCAATGAATGTTTTGTGAATCGGGCAGCCCCCCTAAATCTCAGCAGATTCAGAGGCTCCAGCGCAGCCACGTGGTGGAAGAAGACTTACAGACAAAAAAAGGGAATGACTTAGGGAAATTGGAAGTGAGGTACAGAATGGCTGGATTGGTTACAGCTCAGTGTTTGCCTTATTTGAACACAGTTTTAATACTCAGCAGTGTATGAACGGTTGAAGTATGGCCTCTGGAATGGCCAAGACTTACTTAGCTATAGTTACAGAAGTTACATTTTCAATTTTGTCTGACTATTAAGCTAGGTTACAGTTCATCCACAAGGACTCAAATATAGAAGTATGGAGTCCTTCTTAGGCCATATTTAGTTTGCTTTAATAATATCAAAATACTAAAAGTAAGGGTGATATTTTGTGTTCATGTTAAAGTCATAAAAAGTTGCCAAAATTGTTATGTATCAGAAAATTGACACTGGTACACGACTGTAAGGTGAACTAGGGACCTTATTCAAATTTTATCAATTTTAATATTAATATGAGTATTAAAAAAATACACTTCTCTTCGTGTTAAGCAGTTTGTGCAATGTGGATAGATTGCTTTTCTAACTAGAAAATAAATATTAAAAATACTTAAAATTATATCATGCACTACCTAGGTTTTTTAGGCGATATTAATGGACTCAGGAGCTTATTTTACTTTTAGAGTAGAAAACGCTGGAGAGAAGATTTGCCTCAGGCATTTGGAGAGTGGATTGAGCATTTAGGTTAATTATTATGTCTTACTCACAGGTTAAAATGTAACTTCTTGCAGTGTTCTCCTGTACCATGAAGGAATTTGTTCCTACCCTCATCCATCACCAGTGATTGAAATCGGTCAGTTTAATGGGTTTCTAAAAGCCATTTCCAGGCAGCTGTGTTTACCCTTCTCTCCAAATGCTCACTGGTGCTTCCTAAGCAAAAATATGACAAGGAACACTTCACTCATCTGTATTTAAACATAAAAGCCTTGTATATATAAATATAAAAGTTTAGTGTCTCTTTTTGTTTTCTCTGATTTTGGCCTATGGCAAAAAAGAAAATAAAAAGCAATAACAAACAAAAAGCAATTTGAAAACAAACGGAGAGGTGAACCAAAAGCAACCCCTAAAATTCAGAGTTCTGACGTTGTAGTTGTTTTTTTGTTTTCTGTTTTTCGTTTTAGGGATGGGGGGGTCTCTCTATGTTGTCCAAGCTGATCTCAAACTCTTGGCCTCAAGCCATTTTCCTGCCTTGGCCTTCTGAAGTTCTGGGATTACAGGCATGAGCCATCACTCCCAGCCCTGATATTACTTAAATGAAATTTCTTTTTTTTTTTGAGACGGAGTCTGGCTCTGTCGCCCAAGCTGGAGTGCAGTGGCCGGATCTCAGCTCACTGCAAGCTCTGCCTCCCGGGTTTACACCATTCTCCTGCCTCAGCCTCCCGAGTAGCTGGGACTACAGGCGCCCGCCACCTCGCCCGGCTAGTTTTTTGTATTTTTTTAGTAGAGACGGGGTTTCACCGTGTTAGCCAGGATGGTCTCGATCTCCTGACCTTGTGATCCATCCGCCTCGGCCTCCCAAAGTGCTGGGATTATAGGCTTGAGCCACCGCGCCTGGCCTAAATGAATTTTTTTAAATAAAAAATAGGTGCCACTGGGGAATGGAACATAAGGGTGCTAATATTTATTCACATCTACTATGGCTAGATTCCATACTAGGTGCTTTGAATGGCTCAGTTTAATCTTCATGGTGTAGTCAAAGTGTACTCATCATGTTGACCTTGAGACAAATGTCTAATAGTATTTAATGAATAGAGATGACAGTGTAATGGGGCAAAGAAGCATTGTAAAGCCAGAGGCAGAAGGGACAGTCCAACTTCTGGCTCATTAAGTGATACTGTACTGTCAGATCCTCTCTCTTTAATTATCTTAATTTTATTCTCTAAATAATTTACGATTTTTAATAAAGAATTGAAAAAATATGGGAATGTGTAAGAAAGCAAAAGTCCTTACTTCCCCCATACCCCGATTCTTCTCCCTAGGGATAATTGTTTTTTTTTTTTTTTTTTTTGAGACGGAGTCTTGCTCTGCCGCCCAGGCTGGAGTGCAGTGGCCGGATCTCAGCTCACTGCAAGCTCCACCTCCCGGGTTCACGCCATTCTCCTGTCTCAGCCTCCCGAGTAGCTGGGACTACAGGCGCCCGCCTCGTCGCCCGGCTAGTTTTTTGTATTTTCTATTAGAGACGGGGTTTCACCATATTAGCCAGGATGGTCTCGATCTCCTGACCTCGTGATCCGCCCGTCTCGGCCTCCCAAAGTGCTGGGATTACAGGCTTGAGCCACCGCGCCCGGCCTAATTGTCATTAACATATTAATGTGCATCCTTTCTGTCTCCCACAACCTAAATAAAATATATAGTTGAAATTTTGTTAGTAAACAATAAGATTCTAATCAATCCTTTTCAGATGTAAATTACTTACTGTTCATAATGATAGCTTTACTTTTGGCAAATTATATTCCCTAATTTCAAATATTGAATCTCTTAGATCATGTGAGGAATAATATGCCATTGTATATATATTTTTCTTACTGGTTTAGAACTTAATAAAAATTGTTAAAATTTACTGAGTTTAAAAGTTACTAAAGTTTATTACTATGTGCTAGCTTCTTTGCCTATATTATCATATAACATGTTTTTCTTCATGAGAACCCTTTAAACTAGGTGCTAAAACTCTTCCTATTGGACAGTTGGGAAAATTGAGGCACCGAGAGCTCACATAAATTGGCTAAGACCACAAAGTTACTAAGTGGTGATGCTAAAATTCAAACCCAAAAGTAAGGTTCCAAGATCCCAGAACCAGAACAATTAACCACTATGCAATAATGAAGATATTCAGCTAGTAAAAGACCATGGTCAATACACACACGCACACACACAAAGCTGGTAATAACCTAGAAATCACAGTTTTGCTCCCAGGGACAAGGAGATTTTCTACTTTCTATGAAAAAAATATATTTTATTTTATTTATTTATTTATTTTTTTTGGCAGGGAGGTTTAGAAAGAATTTGACTGAGGGTCACAAGGCAGAAAAAGAGACCAAAGCAAGTTTTAGAGCAGGAGTAGAAGTTTATTAGAAACCTTTAGAACAGTAAGAAAAGGAAGGAAAGAAAGGAAGCAGGTGACTTGAGAAACCAAGTGTGTCTATATTATTGTTATTCTGAACTAATACAGTTGATGTTTTCTCATGAGTTTGGATCATAATCCTGAAAGACTTGAATACCATAATCCTGAATGTTGAAATCCCGCAAGATCAAAACCCCTAAAGTCCAAATCCCTGAAGTCTAAAATTCCCCCAAAATCACAATCACATGATAATTACATCATGTTTGGTGGAACTATTATCTTGTTATTTTCTTGTTTGAAAATTAGGTATGGGTGATTAAGGAGATGCATGTGGGTGCCAAGTTGACAAGCAGTGGACTTGTGGACTCAATTTTCGGAGTCAACTTGACCGAATTAAGGGATACCAAAAAAGCCTGGTAAAGAATTATTTGGGGGAGCGTCTGCAAGTATGTTTCCAGAGGAGATTGCTGTGTGAGCCTGAGTGGTGTTAGGTGGGGAATATCTGCCCTCAATGTTGGTGGCACCATCCAATCTGCTAGAGACTTGGAGAGAATAGAGAAAGTAAATGGTCTCTTTGAGAGTAGAGACATTTCTTTTGCTGCCTTGAACATCAGAACCCCTAACTTGCTGGCTCTTGGACTCCAGAACTTACATCAGTGGTCCCTCAGGTACTGATGCTCTCGGACTGAGAGGTACATTTGCTTCCCTGGTTCTCAACATAAAAACAATGAAGCTTCCTCAATAAATGAAAAGATGTCCTTCTTGTATATCTGCATTTGTGAAAGATAAAATTTCACAAGATCTCGGCTCTTTGGGATACTGCAAATGCTGTGGCAACCCATCACAATCTTTCATTGGTCATGTCAAAAGACTTATGTTGTCCTTCATGGTACTTCAGATGACTGCAGTTACAAAACTAAGTGCACACAATTACCCACCATGGTGACATGCATTTATGCATTTTGCTTTTTGACCTATTTCTTTATGAATATGGTTTGTCTGCTCATAACTTTTGTACCCATGAGACTCTATAGATGAGTGTTTATGCTTGCAAAAATATGCATATTTTACATATTTTATTGTGTAAAGTTGTCTATACAATAGACCTTTACACAATAATAACAATAGACCTTTACATAATAAATATATATGTGTGTGTGTGTGTGTGTGTATATATATATATATATTTTTTTTTTTTTTTTTTTTGAGACAGAGTCTTGCTCTGTCGCCCAGGCTGGAGTGCAGTGGCTGGATCTCAACTCACTGCAAGCTCCGCCTCCCGGGTTCACGCCATTCTCCTGCCTCAGCCTCCGAATAGCTGGGACTACAGGTGCCCGCTACCTCGCCTGGCTAGTTTTTTGTATATTTTTAGTAGAGACGGGGTTTCACTGTGTTAGCCAGGATGGTCTCGATCTCCTGACCTCGTGATCTGCCCGTCTCGGCCTCCCAAAGTGCTGGGATTACAGGCTTGAGCCACCGTGCTGAGCCTCCAGAATTATATTTTCAAGATTTTGATCTTTTTTAAGTTTTCAACATTTGGAATTATGGCATGTAGGATTGTTTCTTTCAGAATTATTATAGGCTTCCATTATCCATAACTTTTACGGTTTTCTTTCCTCTTCTGTTGGCCTTTGGCAAAGCAAAAACAAAATAAAAACAAGCCCTTTTCCCTCTCTTAGTGGTATCTATGCATGGAATGTGCAGACTTATATCTTGTGGTCCAAGAGTTTTAGCCTTCATTAGATTATTAAGTGACATTTCCATTTAATGTCCAGTTTCAACAGTCAGAGCCTCTATCCCATAAGACCAATGAGATTTTAGTCATTTTTCCACTTTTCTGCTTTCCAGCTCTGTTTGGGAACTCCTAGGTAATGCATACAATGTTCTGCAAATCAGTCCTGGTTATTGTTCCCTGTCTCCATCAGTGGTAGGGCTTCAGTCCATTGCTTCATTCTCCTGCGGGTCCCCTTTTCCATTTTGAGACCAGCTTCTCCCAAGTGCCACTTGCTTTTCCTTGGGAGAAGGATGATAACAGATTATTCTCTCCAGCGGGAGCAGACATTAGGTTATAATGTTTATTAAAATTTATTAGATAGTTTAAGAAGAACACAAGGGAATAACACAGAAAGCCTAAGACTGGAACCTATAGATAGACATTCCAGAGTCCACAGATGCAGGCTCCTCTGCAGATGTCACTCTTAGCTCTGGACCCAACTACAAATTGTAGGGTACTGCTTCCCTCCAAAAAGGAGTAGCCTTGAACACAACAAGGCCACTGATTCACAAAGTCCAGAGAAAGGGAGGTGTTTCCTCTTCTACCCTGTCTAAGCTGAGCCCCTAAAGTCCCCATTTCCTGCCCTAATTAATTAGGGAATAATTGCAGGTGGGGACAAAGTCTCATTGGTTGACAGAGAGCCCTCACCTCATCCCCCACACTTACAGGGGTATGGACTTGCTCTTTGGAATCGCCAGACCACTGAGATGCAACAGTGCATTCCTCAAGCATGCCATTGTTTGGTCTTACGTGACTCCATGTGTAACTTCAACAATCCAGACTTGTTTAGATGCTTTTTAAACTATTTTGTTGTTGCTTTATTGCACTGGCACTTTTATTGAGCAGCTGTTAGGAGAGGAGACATCTTCTCTTGTTCCCAATCTAAAGAGAAAGCCCTTAAGTCAGTATTAAGTATAATACTAAATTCAGTGGGGGTGCTTTTGTTTTTATTTTTGTTTATTAAGAATAGGTGCTGAATTTAGCAAACATCTTATCTGTGTCTATTAATATGATGATTTAGTATTTATCTTTGATTACACTTGTCAGGCCTCTGAGTCCAAGCTAAGTCATCATATCCCCGGTAACCTGCATGTATACATCCGGATGGCTGAAGCAACTGAAGATCCACAGAAGTGAAAATAGCCTCAACTGACATTCCACTATTGTGATTCGTTTCTACCCCACCCTAACTGATCAATGTTCTTTGTAATCTCCCCCATCCTTAAGAAGTTTCTTTGTAATTCTCCCCACCCTTGAGAATGTACTTTGTGAGATCCACCCCCTGCCCCCAAAACATTGCTCTTTTAACTCCACCGCCTGTCCCAAAACCTGTAAGAACTCATGATAATCCCATCACCTTTGTTGACTCCTTTTTCAGACTCAGCCCGCCTGGACCCAGGTGAAATAAACAACCATGTTGCTCACACAAAGCCTGTTTGGCGATCTCTTCATATGGACACGTGAAACATTTGGTGCCAAAGACCCGGGTCAGCGGGACTCCTTCGTGAGACCAGTCCGCTGTCCTCATCCTCACTCTGTGAAGAGATCCACCTATGACCTCAGGTCCTCAGACCAACCAGCCTAAGGAACATCTCACTGATTTTAAATCAGGTAAGCGGCCTCTTTTTACTCTCTTCTCCAACCTCTCACACTATCCCTCAACCTCTTTCTCCTTTCAATCTTGACACAACCCTTCATCTCTCCCTTCTCTTAATTTCAATTATACAAGTTTCAACTCTCGCCTGACCTAAAATCTAAGCGTCTTATTTTCTTCTGCAATCCCGCTTGACCCCAGTACAAACCCGACAGTAGTTCCAAGTGGCCAGAGAATGGCACTTTTTATTTGTCTACCCTACAAGATATCTGGATAATTTTTGTCAAAAAATGGACAAACGGTCTGAAGTGCCTAACGTCCAGGCATTCTTTTACACATTGGTCCCTCCCTAGTCTCTGCTCCCAATGCAACTCATCCCAAATCTTTTTTCGTTTTCTCCTGTCTGTTTCTTCAGTCTCCACCCCAAGCTCTGAGTCCTTTGAATCCTCCTTCTCTATGGACCCATCTGACTTCTCCCCTCCTCCCCAGGCTGCTACTCGTCAGGCCAAGCCATGTCCCAATTCTTCCTCAGCCTCTGCTCCCCCACCCTGTAATCCTTCTATCACCTCCCCCCTCACACCTGGTCTGGCTTACGGTTTCCTTCCAGGACTAGCCCTCCCCCACCTGCCCAACAATTTCCTCTTAGAGAGGTGACTAGAGCTGAAGGCATAGTCAGGGTACATGTGCCCTTTTCTCTATCAGACCTCTCTCAGATCAGTCAGCGTTTAGGCTCTTTCTCAATCAGACCCCACTAAATATATACAGGAATTCTGGTATCTAACTTTGTCCTACAATTTAACCTGGCGTGACTTAAATGTCATCCTAACTTCTACCCTCTCCCCAGATGAAAGGGAAAGAGTTTTTTCCTCTAGCCCAATCTCACGCCAATAACCGCTGGTTTCATGAGCCAGACCTCCAGGAACGCATTAGAGCAGTTCCCCGGGAAAATCCCCAATGGAACTATCAGGCAGATTCCCCAGGTATAGCTAGGCGAGATTATATGGTTTCCTGCCTAGTTGCAGGGCTTAATTAAAAAGGCAGCTTACAAAGCTGTTAATTATGACAAACTTAAAGAAACTACCTAAGGTAAAGAACCCAGTCCAGTACATGACCCGCTTAGCAACAACCCTTTAGACACTTTACCGCCCTAGACCCAGAGGGGCCAGAAGGCCGTCTTATGCTCAATATGCATTGTATTATCCAATCCCCTCTTGGCATTAGAAAAAGCTCCAAAACTTAAGATTCCGGCCCTCAAATCCCACAACAGGACTCAATTAACCTTGCCTTCAAGGTGTACAATAATAGAGTAGAGGCAACTTATTTCTGAGTTGCAATTCCTTGCCTCCACTGTGAGAGAAACCCCAGCCACATCTCCAGCACACAAGAACATCCAAACGCCTGAACCATATTGGCCAGGTGTTCCTTCAGGACTTCTTCCCCCAGGATCTCGCTTCAAGTGCTGGAAATCTGGCCACTGGGCCAAGGAATGCTCGCAGCCCAGGATTCCTCCTAAGCAGTGTCCCATCTGTGTGGTACCCCACTGGAAACTGGACTATCCAACTGGCTCAACTCTAACTGACTCCTTCCCAAATCTTCTCGGCTTAGCGGCTGAAGACTGACGTTGCCCGATCGCCTCGGAAGCCTACAGGACCATCATAGATGCTTTTGGTAACTCTTACAGTGGAGGGGAAGTCCGTCCCCCCTTTTTTTTTTTTTTTTTTTTTTGAGACGGAGTCTCGCTCTGTCGCCCAGGCTGGACTGCAGTGGCCGGATCTCAGCTCACTGCAAGCTCCGCCTCCCGGGTTTATGCCATTCTCCTGCCTCAGCCTCCCGAGTAGCTGGGACTATAGGCGCCTGCCACCATGCCCGGCTAGTTTTTTGTATTTTTTTTTTTTAGTAGAGACGGGGTTTCACCAGGTTAGCCAGAATGGTCTCGATCTCCTGACCTCGTGATCCGCCCGTCTCGGCCTCCCAAAGTGCTGGGATTACAGACATGAGCCACCATGCCCGGCCGTCCATCCCCTTCTTAATTAATACAGAGGCTACCCACTCCACATTACCTTCTTTTCAAGGGCCTGTTTCCCTTGCCTCCATAACTGTTGTGGGTATTGACAGCCAGGCTTCTAAACCTCTTAAAACTCCCCAACTCTGGTGCCAACTTGGACAATATTCTTTTATACACTCCTTTTTAGTTATCCCCACCTGCCCAGTTCCCTTATTAGGTAGAGACATTTTAACTAAATTCTCTGCTTCCCTGACTATTCCTGGGCTACACCCATACCTCATTGTTGCCTTTTGCCCCAGTTCAAAGCCTCCTTCACATCCTCTCCTTGTATCTCCCCACCTTAATCAACAAGTATAGGATACCTCTACTCCCTCCTCGGTGACAAATTATGCACCCCTCACCATTCCATTAAAACCTAATCACCCTTTGAAGGGGTGGCCTGCCCCTCCACACCGTGGGCATTTCTCGTTAGGTGGAACGAGAGACTTGATAAAACAAATGAGACACAGAGACAAAGTACAGAGAAAGAAAAAGTGGGCCCAGGGGACCGGCACTCAGCACACAGAGGACCCGTGCCGGCACCGGTCTCTGAGTTCCCTCAGTATTTATTGATCATTATCTTTACCATCTTAGAGAAAGAGAAGTGCCAGGATAATATGATCATCATAGGGAGAAGGTTAGCAGTAAGACATATGAATAAAGATTTCTGTGACATAAGTTTAAAGAAAAGTGCTGTGCCTTGATATGCATATGTAAACATCTCCATAAACATTTTTAGTGCATAAAGAGCAGCATTGCACTAACAATTCCCACCTTTCGCCCTAAGGCGGTTTTCTCCTTTCTCAGTAAACAGAGCATACAATCGGGTTTTACACCGAGATGTTCCATTGCCCAGGGATGGGCAGGAGACAGATGCTTTTCTCTATCTCAACTGCCAAGAGGCCTTCTTTCCTCTTACACTAATCCTCCCCAGCACAGACCCTTCACGGGTGTCAGGCTGGGGGACGATCAGGTCTTTCCTTTCCCACGAGGCCGTATTTCAGACTATCACTTGGGGAGAAACCTTGGACAATACCTAGCTTTCCTAGGCAGAGGTCCCTGGGACTTCGCCCCTGGGTACTTGAGATTAAGAGAATGGTGATGACTTTTCACAAGCATACTGCCTTCAGGCACTTGTTTAACAAAGCACACCCTGCACAACCCAAAATCCTTTAAACCTTGAGTCACCACAGCACATGTCTCTTGCAAGGACAAGGTTGGGGGTAGGGTCACAGATTAACAGCATCTCGAATACAGAACAAAATGGAGTCTCTATGTCTATTTCTTTCTATATAGACACAGTAACAGTCTGATCTTTCTTTTTCCCACACCCTTACCCCGCTCAACACCAGTATCCCATCCCACAGCACGCTTTAAAAAGATTAAAGCCTGTTATCACTCGCCTGCTACAGCATGGGCTTCGAAAACCTGTTAACTCTCCCTACAATTCCCCCATTTTACCTGTCCAAAAACTGCACAAGTTTTACACATTAGTTCAGGATCTGTGCCTTATCAACCAAATTGTTTTGCCTATCCACCCTGTGGTGTCCAATCCATACACTCTTTGTCCTCAGTACCTTCCTCCAAAACTCACTATTCCATTCTTGATCTTAAAGATGCTTTTTACACTATTCCCCTGTAACCTCTGTTCCAGTCTCTCTTTACTGTCACTTGGACTGACCCTGACACCCATCAGGCTCAGCAAATTACCTGGGCTGTACTGCCACAAGGCTTCACGGACAGCCCCCATTACTTCAGTTAAGCCCAAATTTCTTCCTCATCCATTACCTATCTTGACATAATTCTTCATGAAAACACAGGTGCTCTCCCTACTGATTGTGTCCAGCTAATTTCCCAAACCCGAACTCCTTCTACAAAACAGGATTTAAATCTTTTTTTTTTTTTTTGAGACGGAGTCTCACTCTGTCTTCCAGGCTGGAGTGCAGTGGCGGGATCTCGGCTCACTGCAAACTCTGCCTCCCAGGTTCACGCCATTCTCCCGCCTCAGCCTCCTGAGTAGCTGGGACTACAGGCACCCGCCACCGCGCCCGGCTAATTTTTTGTATTTTTAGTAGAGACGGGGTTTCACCGTGGTCTCATCTCCTGACCTTGTGATCTGCCCACCTTGGCCTCCCAAAGTGCTGGGATTACAGGTGTGGCCTTCTGGGCCACAGGATTTAAATCTTAATTACCATACAAAGGTCGGACTAGACCTAGGAGGAACTCCCTTCAGGACAGGATGATAGATGGTTCCTCCCAGGTGACTGAGAAAAAAAAAACCCAATGGGTATTCAGTAATTGATACGGAGAGTCTTGTGGAAGCAGAGTTAAAAAAAATTGCCTAACAATTGGTCTCCTCAAACGTGGGAGCTGTTTGCACTCAGCCAAGCCTTAAAATACTTACAGAATCAAAAGACTATGTCAATCCTGACTCAAAAGATTAGCTACACCCTCTCTAAAATGAATTTGCATAAGAACTGTTGCTTACAGGAATTGCATCTTGATGGGGCAGCCGGGTTGTTATGAAACAGTCAGGAGCCCAGTCCAGCTCTAGGACTCTCCCCTGAGATCACAGGCAATATTGGGCACGCTGGTAAAGGACCACCAGAATCCAGAAGCCCGGACCCCTTTCTTTGTGGTCAAGAAAGGCGGGAATGGCCGGGCGCGGTGGCTCAAGCCTGTAATCCCAGCACTTTGGGAGGCCGAGACGGGCGGATCACGAGGTCAGGAGATCGAGACCATCCTGGCTAACACGGTGAAACCCCGTCTCTACTAAAAATACAAAAACTAGCCGGGTGAGGTGGCGGGCGCCTGTAGTCCTAGCTACCTGGGAGGCTGAGGCAGGAGAATGGCGTAAACCCGGGAGGCGGAGCTTGCAGTGAGCTGAGATCCGGCCACTGCACTCCAGTCCGGGCGACAGAGCCAGACTCCGCCTCAAAAAAAAAAAAAAAAAAAAAAAAAAAGAAAGGCGGGAAAAGGGGTGCAGGACTGCTACATCAGTGAGTGTAACTAATCTGATAAGCAGAGGTCCACGGGGGGTTACGCACCCTGGAAAGGAATAAGCATTAGGACCGTAGAGGGCGCTCTATGACTAAAGCTCATTGGAAATTGACTAAGGGTGCTGGCTTCCCTATGTTCTTTTTTCTGATGGGAAACGTTCCCCCCAAGGCAAAAATGCCCCTAAGAGGTATTCGGGAGATTTAGGACCAATTGGACCCTCAGACGCTAAGAAAGAAACGACTTAATATTCTTCTGCAGTACCGCCTGGCCACGATATCCTCTTCAAGGGGGGAGAAACCCGGCCTCCTGAGGGAAGTATAAATTATAACCCCATCTTACAGCTAGACTTCTTTTGTAGAAAGGAAGCCCAATGGAGTGAAGTGCCATATATACAAACTTTCTTTTCATTAAGAGACAACTCACAATTATGTAAAATGTGATCTATGCCCTACAGGAAGCCCTCAGAGTCTACCTCCCTACCCCAGCGCCCCCTTGACTCCTTCCCCAACTAACAAGGACCCCCCTTCAACCCATTCAGTCCAAAAGGAGATAGACAAACGGGTAAACAATGAACCAAAGAGCGCCAATATTCCCTGATTATGCCCCTTCCAAGCAGTGGGAGGAGGAGAATTCGGTCCAGCCAGAGTGCATGTACCGTTTTGTCTCTCAGACTTAAAACAAACTAAAATAGACCTAGGTAAATTCTAAGATAACCTTGATGGACTCCTTTCCTTCGCAGACATAGTTAGGTAATTTCACCTTTGGATACATAGTTTTACCATCCTGACTAAACCATTTTGTAAGCTCACAAAAGCAAACCTAGCTGACCCCATAGATCCTAAATCCTTTCCCCGACTCCTCTTTCCGTTCCTTTTTCCTTTTTTTTTTTTTTTTTTTTTTTTTTGAGAGGGAGTCTCGCTCTGTCGCCCAGGCTGGAGTGGACTGGCTGGATCTCGGCTCACTGCAAGCTCCGCCTCCCGGGTTCCCGCCATTCTCCTGCCTCAGCCTTCGGAGTAGCTGGGACCACAGGCGCCCGCCACCTCACCCGGCCAGTTTTTTTTTGTATTTTTTAGTAGAGACGGGGTTTCACCGGGTTAGCCAGGATGGTCTCGATCTCCTGACCTCGTGATCCACCCGTCTTAGCCTCCCAAAGTGCTGGGATTACAGGCTTGAGCCACCGCGCCTGGCATCCCAACCCTTTTCATTGCACACAGACAAAGTGCAGGCTGTGCGGTCGGAGTTCTTACACAAGAGCCAGGACCGCGCCCTATAGCCTTTCTGTCCAAACGACCTTACCGTTTTAGCCTAGCCCTCATGTCTGAGTGTGGTGGCTGCTGCCCCCCCAATACTTTTAGAGGCCCTCAAAATCACAAACTATGCTCAACTCTCTGTCTACAGTTCTCTCTCTTTTTTTTTTTTCTCTGTCTCCCAGGCTGGAGTGCAGTGGCCTGATCTCAGCTCACTGCAAGCTCCGCCTCCCGGGTTTACGCCATTCTC
>NC_045443.1:22066664-22107281 GCF_002776525.5 Piliocolobus tephrosceles
CCCCGAGTAGCTGGGACTACAGGCACCCACCACCTCGACCGGCTAGTTTTTTGTATTGTTCAGTAGAGAGGGGTTTCACTGGGTTAGCCAGGATGGTCTTGATCTCCTGACCTCGTGATCCGCCCGTCTGGGCCTCCCAAAGTGCTGGGATTACAGGCTTGAGCCACCGCGCCCAGCCATACTCTACAGTTCTCATAACTTCCAAAATCAATTTTCTTCCTCACATCTGACACGTACACTTTCTGCTCCCTGACTCCTTCAGCTATACTCACTCTTTGTTGAGTCTCCAACAGTTACCATTGTCCTGACCCGGACTTCAATCCGGCCTCCCACATTATTCCTGATACCACACCTGAACCCCATGACTGTATCTCTCTTATCCACCTGACATTCACTCCATTTACCCATATTTCCTTCTTTCCTGTTCCTCACCCTTTACACACTTGGTTTATTGATGGCAGGTCCACTAGGCCTAATCGCCACACCAGCAAAGGCAGGCTATGCTATAGTATCTTCCACATCTATCATTGAGGCTACTGCTCTGCCCCCCTCCACTACCTCTCAGTAAGCCGAACTCATTGCCTTAATTCAGGCCCTCATTCTTGTAAAAGGACTACGTGTCAACATTTATACTGACTCTAAATATGCCTTCCGTATCCTGCACCACCATGCTATTTTATGGGCTGAAAGGTTTCCTCACTACACAAGGGTCCTCCATCATTAATGCTTCTTTAATAAAAACTCTTCTCAAGGCTGCTTTACTTCCAAAGGAAGCTAGAGTCATTCACTGCAAGGGCCATCAAAAGGCATCAGATCCCATCACTCAAGGACAAAGCTTATGCCAATAAAGTAGCTAAAAAAGCAGCTAGCATTCCAACTTCTATCCCTCATGGCAGTTTTTCTCCTTCTCATATGGCCACTCCCACCTACTCCCCCGCGGAAACTTCCACCCATCTCTTCCTATACAAGGCAAATGGTTCTCGGACCAAGGAAAATATCTCCTTCCTTTCTATTTTATCGTCATTTCATAACCTGTTCCATGTAGGTTGCAAGCTGCTAGCCTGCCTCTTGGAACCTCTCATTTCCTTTTCATCGTGGAAATCTGTCCTCAAGAGGATCACTTCTCTGTGTTCCATCTGCTATTTTACTGTTCCTCAGGGACTGTTCAGGCCCCCTCCCTTCCCTACACATCAAACTCCGGGATTTGCCCGCGCCCAGGACTTTCAAATTGACTTTACTGACATGCCCCGAGTCAGGAAACTAAAATACCTCTTGGTCTGGGTAGACACTTTCACTGGATGGGTAAAGGCCTGAAAAGGGTCTTTAAAGACCCCACAGGGTCTGAAAAGACAACTGTGGTCATTTCTTCCCTTTTATCAGACATAATTCCTCAGTTTGGCCTTCCCACCTCTACACAGTTCAGTAACAGACTGCCTTTATTAGTCAAATCACCCAAGCAGTTTTTCAGGCTCTTGGTATTTACTGGCTCCTGGTTGTACCTCAAACTGCCACCCTTAAGTCTCTCTTTAAGTGGATAGAAGATCATCAGTGACAAAGCACATGCCAATACTTTCATCCTGATGAAATCCTATTCTTTACTTTTATACTTACTCTTTTTCTCGTTCCCGTTCTTATGCCACCCTCTACATCTCCCCAGCGATCTCTATCACACTATCAAACTCACTCTCTCCTAGCCGTTTCTAATTCTTTAACAAACTATTGCTGGCTTTGCATTTCTCTTTCCTCCGAAACGCCGAGACCTCGACTGACTTACTACTAAAGAAAAAAAGAGGGGGGGAACTCTGTGTATTTTTAAACAAAGAATTTTGTTTTTACCTAAGTCAATCTAGCCTGGTATATGACAACATAAAAAAACTCAAGGATAGAACCCAAAAACTCACCAACCAAGCAAATAATTACGCTGAACCCCCTTTGATACTCTGTAATTGGATGTCCCAAGTACTCCCAATTCTTAGTCCTTTAATGTGGGGAAAAGAAAGAGATCAGCTTGTTACCGTGTCTATATAGAAGGAAGTAGACATAAGAGACTCCATTTAGTTCTGTATTTGAGATGCTGTTAATCTGTGACCCTACCCCCAACTTTGTCCTTGCAAGAGACATGTGCGAAGGTGATTTAAGGTTAAAAGGATATTGGGCTGTGCAGGATGTGTCTTTGTTAAACAAGTACCTGAAAGAAGCTTGACGGTTAAAAATCCTGCCCCTCCCTGAGATTGGAACATCTCCGGGTAATACCCATTGTGTGTCTTGTTTACTGAGTAAGGAGAAAACACATTTAGGAATAAGGTGGGACTTGCTGGAGCAATACTGCTAAAAGGTTTATGGAGATGTCGCATATACATCTCAAGGCACAGCATTTTCCTTTAAACTTATTCATGTTACAAGGATTTGTTCATATGTCTTACTGCCGATTTCCTCCCTACAATAATCCTATTGTCCAGCCACTCCCTTGTCCTTTTAATGATAAAGATAATTCTCAATAAATACTAAGGGAACTCAGAGGCCGGTGCCAGTGTGGGTCCTCTGAAAACACAGCACTGGTCCCCTGGGTCCCGCTTTTCTTTCTCTATACTTTGTCTCTGTGTATTATTTCCTTTTCTCAAGTCTCTCGTCCCACCTAACGAGAAGCACCCACAGGTGTGGAGGGGCAGGCCACCCCTTCACTTTAATACCTGTTACTCTCCTTCTCTTAATCGGACCTTGTATCTTTCATTTAGTTTCTCAATTCATACAAAACTGCATCCAGGCCATCACCAGCAATTCTATATGACAAATGCTCCTTCTAACAACCCCGCAATATCACCCCTTACCCCAAAATCTGTCTTCAGTTGAATCTCTCCCACTGTAGGTTCCCACACCGCCCCTAATCCTGCTAGAAGCAGTCCTGAGAAACATCGCCCATTATCTCTCCATACCACTCCCCAAAATTTTCACCACTCGAACACTTTGCCACTATTTTATTTTTCTTAAGAAGACAGGAATGTCAGGCCTCTGAGCCCAAGCTAAGCCATTATATCCCCAGTGACCTGCACGTATACATCCATATGGCCTGAAGCAACTGAAGATCCTCAGAAGTGAAAATAGCCTTAACTGATGACATTCCACCATTGTGATTTGTTTCTGCCCCATCCTAACTGATCAATGTATTTTGTAATCTCCCCCACCCTTAAGAAGGTTCTTTATAATCTCCCCCACCCTTAAGAAGGTTCTTTATAATTCTCCCCACCCTTGAGAATGTGCTTTGTGAGATCCACCCCCTGCCCCCAAAACATTGCTCTTAACTTTACCGCCTATCCCAAAACCTATAAGAACCAATGATAATCCCACCACCCTTTGCTGACTCTTTTCGGACTCAGCCCGCCTGCACCCGGGTGAAATAAACAGCCATGTTGCTCACACAAAGCCTGTTTGGTGGTCTCTTCACACGGACAAGTGAAACACTTGGAATAAACCCTACTTTTGGGGCCATGTGGTAGTATTCTTTTAGTATATGGTTGGATTTCACTTGTTAGTAATTTGCTGAGAATTCTTACATCTTAGATCTCTAGAATTAGTCTGTAGTTTTCTGGTAAATTTTTGATGATTTTGGTATTAGGCTAATGCTGGCCTTAGAAGATGAGTTGGAAAGTATATCCTTCTCATCTGTTTTCTGAAAGTTAAGTGTCTGGATTTTACTGTATTTTATGAAGAGTGTGGAATTTTGTTTGACAGACATTTAAGTTACTTGTGGATCAGCTTGATGCTATGGAAGCTTGTTTTTAAACTGTTAGAGCAGGTCTAGAGTGGTCTTGCTCTATGGTTGGTTTATACATATTACCAAGGTTTACACTTCTGGGTGATGTACTGAAGCCCTGGGTCTTCAACAGGATCCCTACACAATGACTGACCCGAGTTTGAATATCTCCCATTCCCTTCAGGTTCTGAGAATCATTTCGTTTACAGCTTCTCTCAGTGGTTCTTTGCTGCTCTCCTGTCTTATGTGCACCCCATACATTCCAGCTGCCTGAGTTTTCCTGAACTCCAGTCCCTGTCTTTTCAACTCAGTGAGACTGTAGTGTTCTGCTTGGACTTGTATGTCCAATGTGGTCCAAAAAATCCCTTCAGGAAGAAAGTCAAGGCAATTATAATTATTCTTTACTATTTTTCAAGGATCACATTCTTGTGCCTATTTTATAATGTCTAAAAACTGGTTTCTCCTGTCTCGCTCAGTTTTCTAGTTGTTTACATTGGCAAGCCCAGAATTGTTTATTGTGGCCCCAGAGCCTTTTTATATAATCAAGACTTGTGAATAATGCTCAATTTCCTACTATAAAATAGGTGCTTTAGATGGCGAAGATGCAGGCTGACCTGCACGGTATTGCATATTTAGAAGCATTTTCAGAAATTATGAATTTTCCTTTAAACTGTACAACATTCAATATTTTGTAATTATAGTAGTGGAATTTTAAAAACTATTGTATCACAGTTCAAACTAATATTTCTTAAATACCCTATAAAGATTCTGAATCAGTGGGGATGGGGTGGAGTTCAAGAGACTGTGTTTAATAAATATCCAAGTGATTCTGATACAGGTTTCCAAACTACACATTTTGTGGAAAGCTGTTCTAAGTTTCTAAAGAGTCTCAAACCTCATCTTTGGTTCTCTACCCTCACCGCCTTCACTCCACCCCGTAAATAAGAATCATATAGTTTAATCCCAAATGCTTTGGTCAAGATGATAGGCAAATACAGGACACAGCAAGGGTGATGATCACATGTGTATGTTCTCTGTTAGAGTGTCTGGGGTCAAATTCAGGCTTTCCCATGACTAGTTATGTCACAGTGAATAGACAATGTCATTTTTCTTAATCTTCCTCATCTCTACACATAGCAACGGATTGTTGCAGAGCTCAGATTAGATAAAGTGGCAGGATATGCCCATAACTGCAACAATGAAATGACTAATAGTTCCTAGTGTAAAATTCCCTATATAATTTATTTATCACCAAAGAGGGGAGGGTCCCCTTTATTGCCTCTACATATATCGGTCTGGGCCATGGCCTGTGCACTTGTGCATGTAAAAGGGGCACCTGGGAGCGGTGGGACACCTACTCATACCAGCAGGTAGAGTCTGCTGATTTACTTGTACACTGCAAACCTCTAGAGGCTCATCTTTCATCTCTGTATCTTCAGTGCATAAAAGAGTTCAAGACATATTGCAGGAAATAATTTCATGGTGGCTGTACTGTGAAGTGTATATTTAGTCTTCTTCCCTGTTTCCTTGTACACAACCCCTAAAATCCATGGACTCTCCAAAGTGATGTATCTTTTTATTTGCTAATGAGTTGATTGGTGGCTGGGTGGTCCTAGGTAGTTTCAGGACCAAGGCAGGATTAGAGGGCTGGAATTTTTCAGCCTCCTCCCCACACCCTGCCGCCTCCAGGGAGGGGACAGGGGCTGAAGGTTTAGTTGATCACCAATGGCCAACGGTTTCATCAGTTATGACTTTGTAATGAAAGCTCCATAAAAACCAAAAAGGACTGGGTTCTGAGACTTTCTACGTTCCTGGTGGGTGGTGTCACTGTGGAGGACATAGAAGCACCACTCTCCTTCCCACATGGCTTGTTTTATGTATTTCTTCATATCCTTTGTAATATCCTTAATAATAAACTGGTAAATAATCCTGAGTTCTGTGAGCTGCTCTAACGAATTAGTCAAACCTGAGGAGGGGGTGTGGGAACCTTGATTTATAGCCAGTTGGTCAGAAGCACAGATAAAATAACCTGGGGCTTTTGATTGGCATAGGAAGTGGGAGGGCTGTCTTGTGGGACTGAGCCCTCATTCTGTGGGAACTGATGCTATCTCTAGGCAAATAGTCTCAGAATTGAATAGAATTAAAAGACACCCAGCTGGCTTCTGCTGCAGAATTGCTTGAATTGCTTGTTGGTCAGTGGCGTGGGGAAAATCTCCACATACCTGGTGTCAGAATAGCTTCATTGCTGGTCAAGAGAAATCCTCACACATTTTGGAGACCAGAACAGAGGTCACAGAAGTGTTCCATGTGGATTGTGTTGTGGAGAGTAGAGAGTAGGAAAAATGTTTGTTTTTTTCTATGTCTTTACAGTGGCTTCCTTTTTTGTTAAGCACACCAATGAATGAAGATGACATAAAAACATGGAAGCCTCAGACCTGTTGGTGATGCTCCCTCTCCCCCTCCTCCTTCTCCTCCTCCTATTCTTCTTCTTTGATATGTTTTGCATGTTTACCTTGATGCACTCCTGACCTCTCTTCCTAGACGCAGGTTTGAACAGCTTAGGAAATAGATGTTTACAAGGTTTTCAAAATCTTCCTAAGTGTAAGTGGATGATTCACATCAGGGCAACCTGAGACTGATCTCTCCACTTTGAATGTTCCACCAGCCATGTGGAAGAAAGATCATCTGCCTCCAGACTTACAATTTCACAGAAGTAGGAACCTGTAAAGGGACGGTACCATTCCCTATTATATTCCTACGTTCCTAGCCCACAGTAATCACCAATAGGTATTTGATGGATACTTTTTCTTTCATCTCTCACTGAACTACTGATACTTTCTCTTTTCAATATTCACAATACTGGCCTTTTTAGTGCATATCAGTGTAATGTAAAAGTGGAGTATAAAATTTGCTCTTATTTTGATTTTGAAAATCTGCTGCTATTAAATCTGCTGTTAGAGTGACCCTAACTTAGACTTCCTGGGTTTGGTTATTAGCTCTTCTTGCATCTGTGCTATATATAGGTGCTTCCTAGGATTTAGTGTGATGCCAGCATCTCACCCACCGTCTATGCTGCTTGGGCTGTTACATCATTCCAGTGGCATCAACAATTTGTTACCCTTGATTGCTACCTTCTGACTTCTCTCCTGAGCCTCAGACCTCTATTTTAGCTATCTTCTGGATACATTTGCCTGGAAACCTTACAGGCACCTTAGACTCAGCCTGTCCCTGAAGAAGCACCTCTACAACATGCTATTTCTTCCTTATGGCAGCTGTCAAATATTGAGAATATTTTAACCACAGCAAATTATTTATCTGAATGGATGTCTTGAAATGTAACACAAGATGTCATTTATTTTTTAATATGCCTAGACTCTCTGTGAAAGGTTAATGAATACTACAAATGGTTGCTTCTGGGGAGGAAGAAAGGTCACTTCGTGTTGTTTATCTTTTGAGAGCTTTAAAATTTTATGCCACAGACAGGTACATTCTTTATACAACAATAATTAACAGTGTAATGAAAAGGAAAGGGAAATATTTATCATAAAAATTCACATACCAAACCTGACCACTTGAGAACTCACCGGTAAGGGAACTGGCCCATTTCCTTTCAAAGTATACTTTGCTGAAAGTGAGAGAGAAGATAATTTATTCATGAGTACTTGTTCCTTTTAAACTTGTTCAAAGGCTGTGGTATTGTTTCAAGTTCTCTTGAACACAAGGTCAAGGGGTTGTGAACTTTAAGGCACCTGAATTTAAATACTGAGTGCATGTATCACACGCATATGTGCACTATTCATTCATTCAAAAACATTTCTCAGTACCAGGCACTGAGTTAAGATCTGAGGACACAGAATTAAATAACTCAGAGTTCCTGCACTCAAGTCATTCACAGTCTAGAGACCCTATATGGATACAGAAGCGCCAGCGGGGAAGTGCTGGGTAGAGGAGGGCTGTGGTCCCCGACTAGGGTTCCGCCCCCAGGCCTGCGCCCACAAACCTAGGTGAGGACAGGCATTTCTGTTTTCCTGCCTATCCTGTGCCTATAAAACTCACTGAGACCCTACCAGGCAGAGACACAAGCAGATGGACGTCAAGAGGAGCACATTGGTGGAGGAACACACAAGCAGCTGGAAGTCCAGGGCACACCGACAGGTACCTGCAGGCAGGCCATCCACCGGTGGAACAACGTGGGGTTTGAACTAGGTGGTCAGAGGAGAGCCAGCCTGCTGAGCGACCTGACTCCAGCAGGAAAACCAACTTCCCACTCCGTCTGCCTTCTGTTTCCCCCATCTGCTGAGAGCTACTTCCACTCAATAAAACCTTGTATTCATTCTCCAAGCCCACCTGTGATCCAATTCTTCTGGTACACCAAGGCAAGAAACCCCAGGGTACAGAAAGCCCTCTGGTCCTTGAGATAAGGCAGGGGATCTAATTGAGCTGACTAACACAAGCTGCCTAGGAAGGGTTAAAATAAAAGAGCTCCCTGGCCCGGCGCGGTGGCTCACGCCTGTAATCCCAGCACTTTGGGAGGCCCAGGAGGGCGGATCATGAGGTCAGGAGATGGAGACCATCCTGGCTAACACAGTGAAACCCCATCTCTACTAAAAATACAAAAAATTAGACAGGCGTGGTGGCGGGCGCCTGTAGTGCCAGCTACTCGGAGGCTGAGGCAGGAGAATGGCGTTAACCCGGGAGGTGGAGCTTGCAGTGAGTCGAGATCTCGCCACTGCACTCCAGCCTGGGCGACTGAGCGAGACTCAGTCTTTAAAAAAAAAAAAGAGCACCCTGTAACACACGACCTCTGGGGCTTCAGGAACTGTAAGCATGTAAGCATTCAACCCTAGACACTGCCCCGGGATGCTCCCTTTAGGGGTTTGAGCAATGGGGCCCTGAAAAAGTGAGCCACACCCCCCATCGCATGGCCTGCAAGACGGACAAGGGAACTTTTCCCGTTTCAGTATGAAATGATGTATTATTGTGCAGGCGATATTTGGGGCATCTGGCCTTGCTGTGAACAGAAAGGGTTTAGGAAGCCAGATGAGGCTTTGTGAAAGACAGGGTCTCTACTCATTCTTAAGGTGGAGCTGAGTTAGACAGGAGAGAAAGAGGAGGTGAACAGGAGCAAAAAATACTGAGATCTGGAACCGCAAACTGTAAACTAGGAAGAGAAAAGCAATTTGGAGTTGTCAGAGCTTGTGTGAGGTAGCTAATGATGACTTTAGATGCGTCGTCTTCCTAACTGAATTCAACAACTCTGGCTGTGTGTGTGTGGTGAGTGTGTGTGTGTATGTGTTTAAACCAGGGAGTGTCTTATGTGCCTAATATTTTTATTTCCTGAAGGGTTTTAGTTTATCTTTTGCACTGCCTAAAATCATATCAATTGATGTAAGTCTTTCTAACCTTTCAGTAAACCATAAAACCTCTGAATTTTATATAAAATCGTGCTTAAATGCTTGCATACATTTTCCCAGGGTGAGAGTACAGACAGCCTTGTCAGTGGTTTCCCAAAAAGGATCTCTCTCTCTCTTTCTCTCTCTCTCTCTCTCTTTCTCTCTCTCTCTCTCTCTCTCTCTCTCACACACACACACACACACACACACAAACTCAAGACATGGACACTTCATTAGTTATAAACTTTTAAAATACAGATAACTCTGGAAGGATTAAAAAAACCTCTCATTTATTCCAGTCATTCCCAAACATTGAGCATTCCACTGCCAATGCATGAGAAACACTTTACACATCTGAAGGGTAATAAATTCACCAGCTGAATACATTTCTGGTGGTTTCATATTGGTTGATTCTTCCAGGATGCATAGGCTACACTATTTTTATACCTAGTGGCTATTGTACAAATTCATATAAACCCGTGGGTTAAAGGTGTTTAGGATATAGAGCTATATCATTCCATGAAATCCTTCTGTCATTTTTACTGAGCCACAAAGTCCTCCCAGAAGGTGGGGAGTTTACTGTGTAAGTTTTCCTCATCTATGTGTGGGCTGTATAAACACAGCCTGTCAGCATGTATTGAAAGTAAATAGGTAATCTTGGGGGAAAATTATACTGCATAAATTGGGTTAGAAATGTATTTCCTTTCTTCCTAAACCACACTTAGTTTCTTTCAATGAGTTTTTTAAAGTCCTTTTTGTTTGTTTGAAAAATAAGTTACAGAACTATTTCTAAGAGAAGATTGATTTTTTCTGCCTGTCACGATGTACTTACAAGGAAAGGGAAATGAGAATGTGTGTGAGACACGAACACATTATCTGAGCAATGATAAGCATGGTCATTTCCTAAATTAATTGACAGTTATGTTCCTCCTTTCCCTAGCTAGTTAATTATGTCAGAGCATTTCAAGTTTACTATGACTCTGGCAATGAAACTGACAGGAAGAAAATAATACAATGGATGAGTTTAATTTTGAGAGATACCATACAGAAAAGAGAACATAATGGACTTTGTCTTAATGAACTGACAACTTTCTCTTATTTTGTAAAATCTTCCTTATTGCTTGCCTATATTTATGACACATGTTCAACTGAAAATTGCAAGATAAACATATACAACATATACATTATGGGAAAATTGATTTTATACATTCTAAGAAAATACACAGCTGCAAAAGAAGAACACAGAAGCAGTCAAAGAAGGATGCCTAGGAAATGTTTTGTAAGAAGCATTTTGAAGCAAGATATGTACATGGATTGAAGAAGAGGAAAGCAAGACAAGTTTTTAATGGGAGAATGAGTGTAACCAATGGAGGTGGGAGCAACAGTGATGATAATAGAAGATACATGGTTTGCTAAGCAGGACTGAGGGATGAGTGTTGCAGAGCAGAGAGAAATGCTGAATGTGGAATAGTTTGCAAGAGGTTTTAACTGTTAGGAAAATGTGGCAAACAGTTCGGTTTGTTTCTATGCCAAGCATATCATGTAAGCCTTTGAACGATTCCTGCACATTGTCAGCAGAGCCTGACCTTGTATTTTGCATATCTTCTAGATATTTAAGAAACAATATAAAATAACAGCCATTTGAATACTGCTCTGAGGCTTAGTCCACAAAATTCCAGGGAAGGAACTGATATTTGGAACAATTTCAAAGACCTTACACAATTTCCAAAATAAGATTAACTAAATTTACTGTAATTTATTAAAACCACTGTTCCATATCTGCAAGTTGAAGCGAACCTCAAATTAAACAATTATAAGAAAAAGGTAATGTTTTAGCTCTTGAATCTTTCCAAAGACAATTAATAAAATAACTGGAAATTCAAGTTTGGGCCAAAGTGTAAAGACTTTTGTTTGACACCCAATCTCTCTTTGCAGCAATAGCTGCCCAAGTTGTGATTACCAGTAATGTTCTTAAATACTGCCACCTGCTGGAAGTTCTCTAGAAATACTGTGCACAATGTTACATGAGTGCCTCTAACATTTTCTATTTCAGTCTGAATGTATTCATCTCTATTCTTCCCATGGAATCATTCACAACTAGAGACAAAGGAAACTGGAAAATGTAGCAGTAGTGCTGAAAATTTGTATTTTTCTGTTAATTTTGATTTTTTATTGTTTTTCATAAGCTTAAAATTACTTATGTTTTGCTTATCTTCTCATTAGGAATCAGAGTTACGAGGAAGATAAGTTTAAGACTGAGACATATAGTTCAACCAGGACTCCACTACTTGCTAACTTCGTAGTTTTAGGTAAATTGCTTAAACCTTCTAACCCTCAATTAACTCTTCTATAAACTAGAACATTCTGAAGTTTAGTGTTACTAAATGTAAAACACTAGTACATAGTATGCATTTCATGAATTACAGTTGTTTATGGAAACTATGGTAATAAATATAAAGACAATAGTTTGGATATTTGAAACAGCTCTTATTGGGGAAGGCATCTGAGATCTTAATCCAAGTTTTTTGTGTGATGGTGGCGGTGGTATAGCTTCTGCAAGGCCAATGTACAAGCTCTGATGCTCCCATTATGGGAGCCTTGGTTAGGAAGCACTAAGGAAAAACTATTGAAGAGATAGCTAGGAAGCAGTTATGATGTGCAAAAAGCATGTTGCTAGTACTCTTAGAGAACTTAGCATTGATATCTTTTCCGGGAGCCACATACCCAAGAAACATTTGCTCAGGGCAAAATGAGGACTTTCCTTCACTCCATGCCCTGAGAGCCCTCAACTTCCAGCATGAGGGAAAATTGTGTTTCCTGTTTCCTGTGTATCCAAGAAAATGAATAGGTGATATCTTTAAACACCAACTCCTATGCCCCTTCCCAGTCTCAATGACCAAAACCAAATCAGGTTGGGCATGACTGGTGGCTCACGCCTATAATCCCAGCACTTTGGGAGGCCAAGGTGGGCAGATCACTTGAGGTCAGGAGTTCAAGACCAACCTGGCCACCATGGTGAAACCCCTTCTCTACTAAAAATACAAAAATTATCTGGGCATAGTGGTACATGCCTGTAGTCCCAGCTACTTGGGAAGCTGAGGTGGGAGAATTACTTGAACCCGAGAGGCAGAGCTTTCAGTGAGCCGAGATTACACCACTGCACTCCACCCCGGGTGACAGAGCGAAACTCCGTCTCAAAAAAAAGTATATATATATACTTTTATATACTGGTGACGGGTACCTGTAATCCCAGCTACTCAGGAGGCTGAGACAGGGGAATCGCTTGAATTGGGGAGGTGGAGGTTGTAGTGAGTTGAGCCACTGCACTCCAGCCTGGGTGACAGAGTAAGTGAGACTTTATCTCAAAAAACAAAAATAATAACTAATTAAAAATGTTTATTCATGTTCCTTATATATGGTCTTTTCAGTTTCTACAAGGTGATATCTACTTTATCAACAAAGTGAACGTCCTTTAAGCCCTTTGATTTCAGTTTTTTTTTTTTTAGACGGAGTCTCGCTCTGTCCCACAGGCTGGGATGCAGTGGCCGGATCTCAGCTCACTGCAAGCTCCGCCTCCCGGGTTTACGCCATTCTCCTGCCTCAGCCTCCTGAGTAGCTGGGACTACAGGCACCCGCCCGCCACCTCGCCCGGCTACTTTTTTGTATTTTTTAGTAGAGACGGGGTTTCACCGTGTTAGCCAGGACGGTCTCCATCTCCTGACCTCGTGATCCGCCCACCTCGGCCTCCCAAAGTGCTACGATTACAGGCTTGAGCCACCGCACCCGGCCTGATTTCAGTTTTATAAGGTAGGTGCCTTCAAGTTCTTGTCAGCTTTGCACAATTAAGACCTCATACCACCTATTGTTAACTGACCAAAGGCACTATTTGTGAAGATCTGTCTGAAGCAGGTACAGGCACAAAAACAAGGCCAAAGCTGAGAGTAGAAAAAAATCACAATTCAACATTAAAGTGCTGGGGCATTTGAGGAACGAAAGTCTTTGTTGACACGTTGCTTTAATACTTACCTTGGATATTCTGCTCCCAGACATGTTCTGGGAACCTCAGGAGTATTTGACCAGCCTGGTCCATGCTTGGTCATCAACTCTGGATAAAATGTATCTACTCATAATCTGATCATTTAATGGTTCTTGGATATTGTATCTTTTTTGTTAAGTGGGCTGTTTTTCCTGAGTTTCTTTAATTTTGATATTAGTTTTCACAGACAAAAAGCTTCTCCGATTTTCTAGGAGCTGACTTACTTTTAATGGATTAATTTATATTTATGGAATAAAGTAGACAATTGAATTTATTCTTTGATACTGTCAATTTTTTTTCATAATATAAATTGCCCTCCAGCCTAGACAAAACAGCTGATGCTAATCTTGACTTTTCTATCTCGGGTTTAAAGTGACTGCAGTAGTGGTGGTAAAGCAGACAGAAGTTTCATCTAGTTCTTTTTTTTTTTTTTTTTTTTTTGTTGAGACGGAGTCTTGCTCTGTCGCCCAGGCTGGAGTGCAGTGGCCGGATCTCAGCTCACTGCAAGCTCCGCCTCCCGGGTTCACGCCATTCTCCTGCCTCAGCCTCCCAAGTAGCTGGGACTACAGGCGCCCGCCACCTCGCCCGGCTAGTTTTTTGTATTTTTAGTAGAGACGGGGTTTCACCGTGATAGCCAGGATGGTCTTGATCTCCTGACCTCGTGATCCGCCCATCTCGGCCTCCCAAAGTGCTGGGATTACAGGCTTGAGCCACCGCGCCCGGCTCATCTAGTTCTTTCGTCCTGTTTTGAGTACTAAGTTTTTGAAGGTTTTAGTTATTTTCATTGCTATATATAATAAATTCTGCGGAGTAAAGAGTTCTGGCCATTGGAGAACATCATTTTGCATCCTTAGTTACTGTACATTAATCTCTTGTGGACTCAGTCAACTTTAAACTCTAGTTCACAGGGATTGTTAGGGAAGGCAGCTAAGAAAGGTGAGCCTAGAAAAATCCTTTGGCCTCTCAGTAAATAGCTCTGGAGAACTGACTTACTGATAGAGAAAGAAGGGACCCTCTACCTGTCCTCAGAATCCGTTCCTCTTTTGCCCAGTGGTGCATTCCCTGTGTCTCGTACAGGGCTTGGAAAACAATGTATTTTCAAATAGTGTGCTTGTTTGAATAAATGAGATGAATGGTATTAACTGCCCTCTGCCTTTTTAAAAGCAGCAAAATGGTGACCACCATTGATTTGTGAATCTCCAGATCTCATCACTCTAAAGTTCTCTGACCTGTTTCTAGCAGAGAAAATGATTTGCTTGCTCATCATTTTGGGGAGTGCTCTCCTCTTGCCATGCCAGGCATATTTCTCTTACCAATTAGTCAGAGATCACATGTGGAGCTATTCTTGGATTTTGAAGCCATCAGCCCTTGCCAAGATGTGTGGAACGCCTGCAAAATTATATAACTCTCTGCGTGCATCCACCTTTCTGTTGAAATGTGCCCTTTGAATTACTCTCTTTAAGGACAGATATTTATGGCTGGCCCTGAACACAAAAAGTAAAATGAATCTTTGAGGATTAAAGAATCTCTCTAGTTTGTAGACTTTCTCTTCTCTGTTTCCTATTCTTATTTTTTTGTTTTGTTGTTCTTTTGTACTTCACTTAAGTTCTCTTTATTTTTCACTCTTAAGTAACTCAGATGTCTCCACTTTTTTTCCTTTTTTTCTTTTCTTTTTTTTTTTTTGAGATGCTCTGTCACCCAGGCTGGAGTGCAGTGGCACAATCTTGGCTCACTGCAACCACTGCCTGTGGGGTTCAAGCAATTTTCCTGCCTTAGCCTCCCGACTAGCTGAGACTATAGGCGTGTACCACCATGCCAGGTTAATTTTTTGTATTTTTAGTAGAGATGGGGTTTCACCATGCTGGTCAGGCTGGTTTTGAACTCCTGACCTCGTGCTCAGCCTGCCTTGACCTCCCAAAGTGCTGGGATTACAGGCATGAGCCACCGCGCCTGGCCTGGTGTCCCCACCTTTTAGTCTCTGTTTCTAAAGCCAGCCTCCCTCTTCAGTCTACTTCAGATCAGTTGCCTTGCAATAAAAACCATCAAGGAAGACAGTGCCTTTAGAAGACTTCTGACATTGTATTGATAGCCATTTCATTCTATTCTTATTTCCACATCAAACTAAATAAGAAAGAACTATTATTCCCCTATCATCCTAGTGCACCTTAGCTCAAAGGCATCACAGAACCTACATTTGCTAAAAACTTCTACCCTGGCCGGGAGCGGTGGCTCAAGCCTGTAATCCCAGCACTTTGGGAGGCCGAGACGGGCGGATCACGAGGTCAGGAGATCGAGACCATCCTGGCTAACACGATGAAACCCCGTCTCTACTAAAACATACAAAAAACTAGCCGGGCGAGGTGGCGGGCGCCTGTAGTCCCAGCTACTCCGGAGACTGAGGCAGAAGAATGGCGTAAACCCGGGAGGCGGAGCTTGCAGTGAGCTGAGATCCGGCCACTGCACTCCAGCCTGGGCGACAGAGCGAGACTCCGTCTCAAAAAAAAAAAACAAAAACAAAAAACAAAAAACAAAAACAAACTTCTACCCTGAGGCTTGTTAATGCTGGTCTCTGGGGTCACTCAGATGATGCAAAACCCAGTCAGTCAGGATGGGATTGAGGAGATTTTTCTCCACTGAAGTCAACCCAGGTGGTCAACTGCAGATTTAGGTTGGATTTGGAGTGGAAGGTCTTCACAGAATGGAGTACCTTAACAAGCTAAGGATATTAGAATTAATCGAAAATGGGAAAATAAATAATTACTGCTTCCTTTCCCTTCTTGTGTCTATGTTTGATGTCTTTCAAAATTTTTGGAAAATTCTGTTATTATTTCTTCATATATTTCTCTAGACAAAGAGCTTGGCATATTCATAGAACAGAAGGGCTGTCAGAGTCACTGGTAAAAAATGAGCAAGGGAAGAGTGATGAGATGAGATTGGAGGGTAGGTATGGACCAGGTTATACAGGTCCTTGTAGGTTAATAGCAAATATTCCAATGTTATTTGTCCTTTTTATTAAGGAAATTTTCAAAGGTATACCAAAATAGACTTATATAACTATTTCCGATATATACATCACCAGTTCGAGTTACCTTTTTCCTTTTTGCCTCCATTTACTCTCCTCCAACACACTAGGACATTTAATAGCAAAATAAAGACACAGTCTTATTTGTAAATATATCAGTATCGTTGAAAAATAGGAATTCTTTTTCTTTTTATTTTTTTTTTTTGAGATGGAGTCTCACTCTGTTGCCCAGGCTGGAGTGCAGTGGCGCCATCTTCCGTCTCTCTGTAAACCCCACCTCCTGGGTTCAAGTGAGTCTCCTGCCTCAGCCTTCTGAGTAGCTGGGATTACAGGTGTACAACACCATATCCAACTAATTTTTGTATTTTCAGTAGAGATGGGGTTTCACCATGTTGCCCAGGCTGGTCTTGAACTCCTGAGTTCAAGCGATCCGCCCGCCTTGGCCTCCCAAAGTGCTGGGATTACAGACATGAGCCACTGTGCCGGGCCAGGAATTCTTAACACAACCACAATTACATTATTACACTTAGCATTAATATTGTTAAAATATTAACAATAAATTTAAAATATCATCAAGTATTGTCAGTGTTCAAATTTTCCCCATTGTCTTGTAATTTATTTTCAGTGTGTTTTAGTTTTGGATCACATTCGAAATAAGCTTCATACAACATTGCCACTGGTTACTGTCTCTCAGATCTTTTTAATCTATGGGGCTTCTTTCCATCACTTTTTCCTCTCTCTTGCAATTTGTGTTGTAGTAACTGAATTTTGCTGATTGCATCTCTATGGTGTCATTTTATATATTTCTATAATTTCAGTAAATTGATAGTTAGATTTAGGATCTTGAGATTTGGAATAATAATATAATAATTGTTATTATTTTGTCAATCATACTTGATAGTTTTTTTGCACTTCCATAGAAAGGTATATCTTGCCTGGTTAGTTTTCTTATTTGTGATTTTAGAAGCCCTTATTAATCATAATCTAAATCCATTAATTCATTACAGTTTATAAAAGAATAATAGAATATTCCATCATTTCTGTTTTATTAGCTGAAATATTTCTATACAGAGAAACCTATCCTCAGTAATTATTTAGTTACCTTAAATTATCATTTATATAGAAAAAGCAGGATAAAATTTGATTTTTTTCCCTTTACTTACTCATTTTCAAAATAATGACTTTGTTGCATATTATCCTCCAAAGCTGGCCATTGAGTTAGATTGTTTGTTTGAATATTATTATAAGCCATAGGTTTAATATATGCTATGTGACTGTATTTATTTTTCTTATTGATGCTCTAATTGCCTAACTTCAGGGCAGTGGGAATCTCTTCAAGCTGGCCAGTGAGTCCTTTGGGCATGATCTTGGCATTCCTTCTTTTCTGATTCAACAAGATAGTTCAAGTTTATTTGTAAATTTCTTCTTTTTTTTTTTTTTTTTTTTTTTGAGACGGAGTCTGGCTCTGTCACCCAGGCTGGAGCGCAGTGGCCCGATCTCAGCTCACTGCAAACTCCGCCTCCCAGGTTCACGCCATTCTCCTGCCTCAGCCTCCCGAGTAGCTGGGATTACAGGCGCCCGCCACCTCGTCCGGCTAGTTTTTTTTTTTTTTTTTTTTTTTTTTTTTTTTGTATTTTTTAGTAGAGACGGGGTTTCACCGTGTTAGCCAGCACGGTCTCTATCTCCTGACCTCGTGATCCACCCGTCTCGGCCTCCCAAAGTGCTGGGATTACAGGCTTGAGCCACCGCGCCCGGCCTATTTTGTAAATTTCTTGCTCCAGCTTTGGAATCAGTCCTTTCTCCAGGAACCCCACTTTCCATATAGTGGAAAATCATCTTTAGAGACCACAGCCTGCGTACCATTACTATTACTATTAGATTGGTCATTAGTTATAGGCCTTTCCTGAGGACAGAGGTAAGGAACACTTGAAATAATTTGTGCTTTAGGATAAAATTCATCATGAGTTCACACCAATATTTTCAATTAGTATTCAGGAAGACAGAACTTTACTTTTACTTAATTAACCTTATGTTTGTAGCTACTTTCTTTCATGCTGAAATTCCTATTTGTCAATGACACAAACATATTTATTTATTTCCTCCTATAAGACACACTCAATGGTCTCAGAATGACAGTATCACCACTACCACCACCAAGAATTACAGAGAAGAGTTAATGTGTTTTTTCAAAGGTTTTGTTTGTCTTTAGACTATTTGTCATTAAGGATGTTCAGAAAAGATTATTGTGTCTGAAAATTACTTTTACCTATTCATATAACTAATATAGAATGTTCACGTATGTATAAAACATCTAAAGCATTCACTGACTTGGCTGGCGGCTCATGCCTGTAATCCCAGCACTTCGGGAGGTCGAAGCGGGTGGATCATGAGGTCGAAATTGAGACCATCCTGGCCAACATGGTGAAACCCCGTCTCTACGAAAAATACAAAAATTAGCTGGGCGTGGTGGTACATGCTTGTCGTCCCACCTACTAGGGAGGCTGAGGCAGGAGAATTGCTTGAACCTGGAAGGCAGAGGTTGCAGTGAGAGATCGCGCCAGTGCACTCTAGCCTGGCAACAGAGCGAGACTCTGTCTCAAAAAAACAAAAAACAACAAACAAACAAACAAAAAAAGGAATTAACTATAGTTCCCAATTCAAATTTATAAAATAAACTGTATTTAAAGAAAACCAGCTCCTCTCACTCTTTTTTCCACTCCATATTCCCTCTTAGACTATTTGTAAGTGGTTAAAATGTTTTGTGATTTATCATTCCATTGATTTTTTAAATACAACTAGACAGAAACATATATTCTGTTTTCAGATAATGGTAGCATATTGTACAAGTTTTTCATTACTTTGTTTTTACTACATAATATATCGTGCGTAATTAATAGATTTATAGAGATATGGCTTATTCTTTTTTCACATCTTCAGAGTATTCCATTGTGTAAGGATACATTATTGAATCAATTTAGTCCCCTCTTGATGGACATTTGACTTCTTTCTAGTGTTTTGATATTATAAATAATGATTCAATGAAGAATCTTGGAGAAGACCTAAGATGGTCGACTAGATGCAGCCAGGAAGAGCATCTCCCATAGAGGGACTATCAGCACACTCTGAGCAGATCTTTGAAGGGAAGACATTAAGAGAGGAAGGAAGGGAGACGCAGACCCTGGGCTGAAGGGGCAGGAAGCTGGGAACCTTACCCAGGGCAGTCAAACACCAAGACTCGCTCCTGGCTCTCAGCACTTCCTGGGGGAAGAGATAAGTTAAGTAGGTAAGGAGTGGCCCACTCTTGCCATGGACCTCCAGCTGCAGGAGACTCTATGACCCCCACAGAAACTTGAGCTGATAGGAGAGCTACTTGGAGAAGTGGCAGGGACAGTACTCCAGCCTGTGCAGTGCCAACGGGGGTTCGCATAGGAATAGAGGCAGTGGAGCACGGCCAGGGGCACTCATCCCCAAGGCTCACTACACTCCCCTAGGTGGCTTTGGCCTTTGTTGCCTGTCACACCTGGACAGAGTGGCACGGTTTTGCCCGTGGGATGGGGCTAGTCTGATTGTGTGCTCCCTTGCCTCCTAGTCTCTCCCAAAGTCCCTCCCTGGCTATGCCCATTTACAGGACAGCCTTGGATGCCCAACTAGGGTGCTTCCTGGTGGCAACTGCCATAGCTACTTCACTGGCAGACTCCACCTAACAATCAGGGAGCTTCTGCAGATGGGCCCTGTTGGTGCACACCCACCTACAATCTCCCGCCACCCCTTTGCCAGTGTGCACATGCACACAGACTTTGCAGCTCAGTTGTCACTGGCATGTGTGTGTGGACCTCACTGCTGCTGCCCCACTCCCTCTGGCATGTGTGGATACTGCCTCATTGCAGCCACCTTTGTGAGCACTCATGAAAGGATGCTGCTGAGCATGGTGGCTCACGCCTGTAATCCCAGCACTTTGGGAGGCCGAGGTGGGCGGATCACGAGGTCAGGAGATCGAGACCATCCTGGCTAATACGGTGAAACCCCATCTCTACTAAAAATACAAAAAATTAGCCGGGCGTGGTGGCAGGTGCCTGTAGTCTCAGCTACTCAGGAGGCTGAGGCAGGAGAATGGCACGAACCCAGGAGGCAGAGCTTGCAGTGAGCCAAGATCGCACCACAGTAACTCCAGCCTGGGCGACAGAGCAAGACTCCGTCTCAGAAAAAAAAAAAAAAGAAAAGAAAAGAAAGAAAGAAAGGATGCTATCTCCTGACCCCTGTGAGCACGTGTATACTCCATCATGCTGATGCTGCTGGCAGTGCATGCATACTCTGCTACCACTACTCTGATGGTGTGCTTTTGTTGGCACCACCCATCAGAGTGCTGTCAGCAGACCAGAGCACTTCAGCCCCTTCTGCAGAGGGGGTGCTTAACCTCAAGTGGACAGAGAACAAAGCTGTGGGCCTGTTACCAGCCCCCAAGGGTTAGAAAATGCAGCCCACAGTTGCTGAGCTGAGTGTTGACCATCTGAAATCATCCAGAAATGAAGTCAGCTGACTGAACTCAACTTATACCACAGTCAAAACTTCAAGGTCTTCAGAGAATATAAAAGCAAAAAGCTCCATCCAAAGTTTAGCAACTTTAAAGGTTAAAGGAACATCAGCCTGCATAGATGAGAAAGAACCAGCACAAGAACTCTAGCAACTCAAAAAGCCAGAGTGTCTTCTTATCTCCAAATGATTACACTGGCTTCCCAGCTATGGTTCTTAACCTGACTGCCATGGCTGAAATGACAGACATAGAATTCATAATCTGGATAGCAGTGAAGATCATCTAGATTCAGGAAACGGTTGAAACCCAACCCAAGAAATCTAAGGAATCCAATAAAACAACACAAGAATTGAAAGACGCAATAGCTATTTAAGAAAGAAACGGACCGATCTGATAGAACTGAAAAACTCACTGTAAGAATGTCATAATACAATCATAAATATTAACAACAGAATAGACCAAGCTAAGGAAAAAATCTGACAGCTTGAAGACTGGTTCTTCTAGTCAACTTAGTCAGACAAAAATAAAGAAAGAAGAACAAAAAGGAATAAACAGAACCTCCAAAAAATATGGGATGTAAACAGACCAAGGCTATGACTCATTGGTGTCCTTGAAAGAGAGGGAAAGAGAGCAAACAACTTGGAAAACATATTTAAACATATTGTCCACAACATTTACACAAAAGTCCCCAGCCTCACTAGAGAGGTTGACATTCAAATTCAGGAAATTCAAAGAATCCCTGTGAGATACTATACAAGATGACCATCCCCAAGACACATAGTCATTAGATTCTCCAAGGTCAATGCAAAAGAAAAAATATTAAAGGCAGCTAGAGAGAAGGGGCAGGTCACCTGCAAAGGGAACCCCATCCAGCTAACAGTGGACCTTTTAGCAGAAACCCCACAAGGCAGAAGAGATTGGAGGCCTATATGCAGCATTCTTAAAGAAAAGAAATTCCAACCAATAATTTTATACCCAGTCAAACTAAGCTTTGTAAGTGAAAGAGAAACAAAATCCTTTTCAGAAAAGCAAATGCTAGGGGAATTCATTACCACCAGACTTGCCTTACAAGAGGACCCTAAGGGAATGCTAAACATGTAAACAAAAGACTGTTACTGGCCGCCACAAAAACACACTTACGTACATAGACCATTGACCCTATAAAGCAACCACACAATCAAGCCTGCATAAGAACTAGCTAACAACAGGATGATATGATCAAATCTTCTCATATCAATATTAACCTTGAATGTAAATAAGCTAAACACCCCACTTACAAAAACACAGAATGGCAAGTTGGGTAAAGAAGCAAGACCTATCTGTACACTGTCTTCAAGAGATCCATCTTGCATGCAGTGACACCCATAGGCTCAAAGTAAACAGATGTAAAAGAATCTACCAAGCAAATGGAAAATGAAAAAGATCAGGGGTTGCTTTTCTAATTTCAGACAAAACAGACTTCAAACCAATAATCAAAAAAGATCCAGAGAGGAGCATTGCATAATGATAAAGAGTTCAATTTAACAAAAGACTTAACTATTCTAAATATATATGCACCAACACAGGAGGACCCAGGGAGACTTCAACACCCCACTGACAGTATTAGGCAGATGGTCAAAGCAGAAAACTAACAAAGATATTCAGGACCTAAACATGATACTTTACCAGATGGGCCTAATGGGCATCTACAGAATATTCCACCCAGCAACAACTGAATATACATTCTTCTCATCTGCACATGGCACATACTCTAAAATTAAATATATGCTTAGCCATAAAACAATTCTTGACAAATTCAAAGAAACCAAAATCATATCAACCACACTCTTGAACCACAGGACAATAAAAATAAGAATCAATATTAAGAGGGCCTCTTAGAAGTATACTATTATATGGAGATTAAACAACCTACTCCTGAATGACTGTTGGATAAACAATGAAATCAAGGCAGAAATCAAGAAATTTTTTAAAACTAATGAAAACAAACATACAACATACCAGAGTCTCTGGAACACAGCTAAAGCAGTGCAAAAAGGGAAGTTTACAGTGCTAAATCCCCACATCAAAAAGTTAGAAAGATCTCAAACTGACAACCTAGCATCACACCTAGAAGAACTAGAAAAACAAGAGCAAACCAACCTCAAAGCTAGCAGACAACCAAATACCCAAAATCTGAGCTGAACTGAATCAAACCGAGATGCGAAAAACCCCACAAGGCCAGGCATAGTGGTTCACGTCTGTAACCCCAGCACTTTGTGAGGCAGAGGTGGATGGATAACTTGAGCCTAGAAGTTTAAGACCTGCCTGGGCAACATGAAGAAACTCTGTTTCGACTAAAAATATAAAAATTAGCTGAGTATGGTGGCACATGTCTATAGTCCCAGCTACTCAGGAGGGTGAGATGGGAAGATCCCTTGAGGCCAGGAGGTGGAGGATGCAGTGAGCCAAGATCATGCCACTGCACTGTAGCCTGGGTGACAGAATGAGACCCTGTCTCAAAAAAAAAAAAAAAAAATCAATGAAACAAACATTGGTTCTTTGAAAGAATAATTAAGACGGATAAACCACTAGCTAGACTAATAAAGAAAAAAAAGGAGGCCAGGCGCGGTGGCTCAAGCCTGTAATCCCAGCACTTTGGGAGGCCAAGACGGGCGGATCACGAGGTCAGGAGATCGAGACCATCCTGGCTAACATGGTGAAACCCCGTCTCTACTAAAAAATACAAAAAACTAGCCGGGTGAGGTGGCGGGCGCCTGGAGTCCCAACTACTCGGGAGGCTGAGGCAGGAGAATGGCGTAAACCCGGGAGGCGGAGCTTGCAGTGAGCTGAGATCTGGCCATTGCACTCCAGCCTGGGCGACAGAGCAAGACGCCGCCTCGGAAAAAAAAAAAGAGACTATCCAAATAAACACAATCAAAAATGATTGATTATCATTGACCCCACAGAAATGGAACACAATATCATTCAGAGACTATTATGAACACCTCTGTGCAAACAAGCTAGAAAACCTAGAAGAAATGAATAAATTCCTGGAAATATACAACCTGGTCAAGATTGGACCAGGAAGAAATTGAATCTCTGAACAAACCAAAATTGAGTTCCAAAATAGAATCAGTAATAAAAGCCTACCAAGAAAAAGCCCTAAAGTAGATGGACTCACAGCTGAATTCTACCAGGTGTATAAAGAAGAGCTGGTACCAATCCTACTGAAACTATTTTTAAAAATTGAAGATGACAAACTCCTCTCTAACTCATTCTATGAGGCTGGCATTATTCTGATAGCAAAATCTGCCAAACACACAACAACAGGAAAATAAAACTTCAGACCAATATCCCTGATGACCATAGGTGCAACAACCCTCAACAAAATCCTAGAAAAGCAAATCAGCAGCATATCAGAAAGCTAATTCACCATGATTAACTAGGCTTTATTGATATGAAAGATTGATTCAACACACACAAATCAATAAATATGATTCATCATATGAAAATAACTAAAAGCAAAAACTACACGATCATTTCAATAGACACAAAAAGACTTTCAATAAAATTCAACATCTCTTCATGTTAGAAATGCACAACAAACTAGGCATTGAAGGAATGTACCTCAAAACAGTAAGAGCCATCTATGACAAACTTACAGTCAACATCATACTGAATGGGCAAAAGCTGGAAGTATTCCCCTTGATAATTTATATATCATGGAACACTATGCAGACATAAAAAGAAACAAATAATGCTCTTTGCAGCAACATGATGGAGTTGGAGGCCATTATCCTAAGCAAATTAATGCATGAGCAGAAAACTACTGCATGTTCTCACAAGTGGGAAATAAACACTGAGTATACATGGACATAAAGAATAGAACAATAGACACCAAGGCCTACTTGGTGGTGGAGGGTGGGAGGAGGGTGAGGACTAAAACACTACTTATCGAGTCCTATGCTTATTATCTGGGTGACTAATCTGTACACCAAACTCCCATGACACAGGATTTAGCCATGTAACAAACCTGCACACATATCCCCCTAAACCTAAAATGAAAGTTGCAAAGAAAAAAAGAAAAAACAGTATTAATTAAGCAGATATATTTTTTGTTTTTGCTACTATATCTTTGGGTTGATTCCTAGAAGTAAGATTCCTGGATTAAGGGTCAGGATTTTGTATTGTTTTCTAATCTCAACGGGCAATCTTGAGGTACGTAGCCTTTGCCATGGTCATAGTGAAACTGGAAAAGTTCCCTTGTCCCCCTCGCAGGGTGTGCGACAGAGGCAGTGGCTCGCTTCTTCGGCGTCCCGCTGCTCAAACCTCTAGGGGAGCATACAGACTACAGACGGGCAGGCTGTGGGGCTCCGACCCCATGGCAGTGTCTAGGGGTGAATTTTGACAGCTCCTGAAGCCCCAGTGAGTGTTCACTCTTTTAGTTTTGTGAGCTCTTTTAGTTTTGCTGTCTATAGGCAGCTCGTGTTAACCAGCTCAGTTAGACCCTCTGCCTTGTCGCAAGCACAGAGAGCTTTCTGTATCCCGGGTATCTTGCCTTGGTGTACCTGAAGAATCGGATCACACGTGGGCTTGGAGAATGAATGCGAGGTTTTATTGAGCGGAAGTGCTCTGAGCGGAAGTGCTCTCAGGAGATGGGGGAGCCGGAAGGGAGATGGATTTCCCCTGGAGTTGGGCTGCTGGATGGCCTGGGCTCTCTCCTCCGACGGCCCCAGCCAAACTCCGTGTCATTCTGCCGGTCGGTTGGTGGCTTGCTGGCCTGCTGGTGCCTCTCAGTGCGTTCCTCTCAATGTCCAGCCACCTGCGCGTTCATCCAGTGATGTGCTCCTCTCGACGTCCAGCCGTTTGTGTGTCTGCCTGTTAGGGTATTGGGGGTTTTCATAGGCACAGGACGGGGGAGTGGCAGGCCAGGGTGGTCTTGTGAAATGCAACATTTGGGCAGGAAACAAAAATGCCTGTCCTCACCTAGGTGCCTGGGCACAGGGCAGGTGGTGGAGCCCTAGTCAGGGACCACGCCCTTCCCCACTTCCGTATCATTTAAAGGGACCACACCCTTCCCTTCCCAGCACTTGCCTTCCCCACTTCCGTATAAATAGCAAGGGTGGGATTCTTAGGGTATCAGTGCTCACGGGAGTGAGACAGTGGTTTAATAAATAATATCATCTTTGGAAATAGACACACACACACACACACACACCCCACACACTCAAACACCAGGTAAGTGAATAATTATCGCTTCTTCCTAGGGCCGCTGTCTGTGTGAAGCTTGCATGTTCTCTCTATGTCTGCATGGGTTTTTCTCTGGGTAGTCAAATTTCCTCCCACATCCCAAAGATATGCACGTTCAGTGAATTAGCGTGTCTAAATGGTCCCTGTCTGAGTGAGTGTGAGTGTGTGTGCATAAGTGTGCCCTGTGATGGGATGACGGCCTATCCAGGGTGGGTTTCTGACTGGTGCCCTGAACTGTTGAGACAGACTCAGTCACCTACAACCCTGAGCTGGAATAAATGGGTAGATAATTATCCTGCTTGAGTATATTAATCTTTAAAAAATGTATGTATAACTCAAATATTTTTCTATGTTTAATATTAGAAGTGCTTTTGCTCTTTATTTAGAAGTCTGGTGATGTTTTTGTCACCAGAAATTTGTTGTAGGAACTGAATCTTTTTTTTTTTTTTTTTTTTGAGACGGAGTCTGGCTCTGTCACCCAGGCTAGAGTGCATTGGCGCAATCTCGGCTCACTGCAAGCTCCGCCTCCCGGGTTCCCGCCATTCTCCTGCCTCAGCCTCCCGAGTAGCTGGGACTACAGGTGCTGCCATCACACCCGGCTAATTTTTGTAATTTTAGTAGAGACGGGGTTTCACCATGTTGGTCAGGATGGTCTCGATCTCCTGACCTTGTGATCCGCCCACCTCGGCCTCCCAAAGTGCTGGGATTACAGGCGTGAGCCACCGCGCCCGGCCGGAACTGAATCTTAATATCAAGTAGCAGATGGTAAAATTGGTTTTGTTGTATGTTGTTTTGTTTAAACTTTTGTTTAACAAACAGTAGGTTCAAAGAACCTATTGAAGGTATAAAGTGAGGAATTAATGTGTGTGTGTGTGTGTGTGTGTGTGTGTATATATATATATATACACATTTACTTTGTAAAATTACTGCCATTTTAAAGGGTAATTTGGGAACATTTTTATCATTCCCCAGAATGAAGGATAAACATTCCTTTCCTTAAAAATAACATTTAAACATCATTTTCCAGAAATACAAGAATTCTCTCACAGTGGTTGCTATTTTACTTTTCAATGACTTGCCAAAACTAGAAAGCAGAACATATAAAGTTTCATCTGGATATGATTTCGGAGACTTATGTGGTTTTTGTGCTGCTATTCTTTTTTCATGTTTTTACGTTAGGAAAAGTCACAGAAGAAGCCAAATTTGGGAGGAGCTGAATTAGTTACTGTGATTTACTAGAGATGGACGGGGACTGTGGCAGTCTTTGGCAGGCCGCAAGGAGCAAACTGACAAAGCTGTCATTTTCACATTTAGAATTTTCCATGTGTTCACTGCCAGCCTAGAAACCCCAGGAGCATGATGTCCCCTACATTTTCCAGTATCTGAAGATGTTCTACCCAGATCACTCATATGATTGATTCTACAGCCCATATAGAGTCTTGCCCTGTTATTCTAGAGTCACCATTCAGAGTCATTCAATATTCTGAAGATAAGAGCTCTTTTCCTTTCATAAAAGCCTTTTCATATCACTGAAAACGGTTAATCATCAATCTGCATTGAAAATCTAGTATGTAAGAGAGACTGAAATAAACACCAACCTTTATTGAGTGCTTAACATGTCACAGTTAAGCTCTTTTCATGGATTATCTCACCTACTTTTCAAAAAGGTTTATTAGTATTTCAAAGTGGCAAAACTAAAGATCTGAAGCCAAGTACTTTTGCAATACTGTAAAGTTGCTAGTGGTAGAATGCTTTCTGATTTTGAAATCCACACTATTAACCAAGAGACCACTTCATTAGCTAATGAGGGTTCTCCGGAGTTGCTAAAGGAAATGTCATTCATACTTTCTTGAGAGAAGTGGATCATATTGTACAGGAAAGGGATATAAGAACATATATGTATTGTTATGATTAAACACAAATATGTTATTAATTGTATCAGTTATGTAAGACTTTATATCATGAACACTTCTGTGCATGTGTGAGTGCATGTGTGTGCACTAAAGCCCTCATAGAATGATGAGCAAGGAAGGAATGAGTTTAATCTTTAAATTAAACTGACCTTGCTTCAAAACTTTGTTTCTCTACTCACTCCCAGTGCAGACTTAGATAAGTTATTCACTGCTCTGAGCCAAGTTTTCTCCACTCTTAAATAGGAATAATAATTCTCCAAAGTTTTTTTTGAGAATTTGGAAATAATAATATGTGCATAAAATGATTGAAACAGTGTCTGACACATAGAAAGCAAACTCTAAAAAGTAATATATAGATAACCTTTGAGGTATTTTCAAGGCAGTGACTTTTTACATTTGGCAAGGACCTGGGTAGTTGAAGAGGATAATATGATAAAAAGTACAAGTGCAAATATAAAAAAGCATAAAGACAGCCGGGCGCGGTGGCTCAAGCCTGTAATCCCAGCACTTTGGGAGGCCAAGACGGGCGGATCACGAGGTCAGGAGATCGAGACCATCCTGGCTAACACGGTGAAACCCCGTCTCTACTAAAAATACAAAAAACTAGCCGGACGAGGTGGCAGCGCCTGTAGTCCCAGCTACTCGGGAGGCTGAGGCAGAAGAATGGCATGAACCCGGGAGGTGGAGCTTGCAGTGAGCTGAGATCCGGCCACAGCACTCCAGCCTGGGTGACAGAGCGAGACTCCGTCTCAAAAAAAAAAAAAAAAAGAAAGCATAAAGACATGAAAGCAGAAACAAACAAATGGTGTGTGTGTGTGCAACCTAAGAAAGTTTGATTTCCTGTATAGAGAGTTTAGTATGCTGTGTAATGGGAGATCACGTTGCTTAGTGTGTGATAGAAGCTTGGGTATAATAGAAGCTTAGATATGGTGGGAGCTGCTGTGGAATCCCCCTGCAGAGTCAAAGTCTGCCACATTGAAACTCTACACTGTCAAAAGCAATGGTGTCCTGAAGTTTATCTGATTTAATTATGTTGACAACTTCCTAGGAAAGACACCTCAGAGCCTGATAGAGGCAAACAGGTGATGAGATGTCCCTTGTGAAGGCTGCGCCCACCACATAGCATGACTGTAAATACTTAGTTCTCTTGAAATAACAACTGTGAAGGAGGAGTGCCATGGGGAGGTGAAACGGATGCAGTGATCATTTAACTTTTTCTATGGTTTTTGGGCCTGAAAAGTGGGAACACCTCTATGTTCCTGGAAATTGAGAAAAAAAAAAATGTGAATCAGAAGAGATCATATATTCCGTATTCCGACTACTCTGAGTCAAATCAATAACATAAGCATTTTATAATCATTTCTTAATTAAACTTCTGAACATTTTTTGACATTTTATAAAACGCTTTTCCCAAACTAATTCTATTTTGAGCTATCAGAATGCATATCCTGTTTTCTTGAATTTTCACCACCAGATGGCAGTGATAACTTATTCATTTCTCTCTCTCTCTCTCTCTCTCTCTCTGTTTAAATCATTCTCTTGTTTAATGTTATTCTAGAATTGAACCAGTAGCTCTGAATTGAAAGTGATAGCCAAAAATTCCCACTCTCTTTTCTACAACAATTCAGCATGCTAGAGTCAGTTTCCTTGTGCAAAGAAGTGAATAAAACGTGCATGGAGGGAAGCACAGGAAATATCATGATCTTGTGTGAGAGTTGGAATGCCACTAAGTAATAAATGACTCTGGTAAATTGTAAAAGACTATCTTGGGTTGTGTATGTTAAAAGTATATAAAACTCCGTGTGTGTTTGTGTCAGAGAGAGAGAGGTCTTTGGGTTTGTGATACAAGTCATATAAATGTGACTTCAAAAAAATTGCCTGTCATAAGCTACCCTTGTCACATTCTAGGCTTAACCCCGTTAAGGGTGAAAAAGTGAAGTTATCAAAAAATGAAGTGGGCCCTCACACAGCACGGATGTACATGACCTCGGTTTCTTTTTTTTTTTTTTTTTGAGACGGAGTCTGACTCTGTCGCCCAGGCTGGAGTGCAGTGGCGCGATCTCAGCTCACTGCAAGCTCCGCCTCCCGGGTTTACGCTATTCTCCTGCCTCAGCCTCCCGAGTAGCTGGGACTCCAGGCGCCCGCCACCTCGCCCCGCTAGTTTTGGTGTATTTTTTAGTAGAGACGGGGTTTCACCGTGTTAGCCAGGATGGTCTCGATCTCCTGACCTCGTGATCTGCCCGTCTCGGCCTCTCAAAGTGCTGGGATTACAGGCTTGAGCCACCGCGCCCGGCCTTGACCTTGGTTTCTATTCCACTTAATGACCACTTCCTCACTCAGTTTGTCTTAATACTGCATATTTCATTTTCCAAGTATTTTCTGTGAGACTAGTTTTCTTGTTTAACTATCCTGGATTTATAAGTACATGTTTCAGCTTGGAAAACAAAAATATTGTTTAACTTTTTTTGTTTCTTAAAAATAGCAATGAAAATCTTCTGAAGATTGGGGGAAAAAACATATAATGCTGAACAAAAGGCTACTTGAACATGCTTCTTTTTTTTTTTTTTTTTTTTTTGAGGCGGAGTCTTGCTCTGTCGGCCGGACTGGAGTGCAGTGGCCGGATCTCAGCTCACTGCAAGCTCCGCCTCCCGGGTTTACACCATTCTCCTGCCTCAGCCTTCCGAGTAGCTGAGACTACAGGCGCCCGCCACCTCGCCCAGCTAGCTTTTGTATTTTTAGTAGAGACGGGGTTTCACCGTGTTAGCCAGGATGGTCTCGATCTCCTGACCTCGTGATCCGCCCGTCTCGGCCTCCCAAAGTGCTGGGATTACAGGCTTGAGCCACCGTGCCCGGCCTTGAACATGCTTCTTTAAACTTGGCTTGATGAGGCTGTTTTTCAATGAAACACTCACATGCAAAATTCAAGAGACCGGGAAAAATAGCCTGAAATTGATAAAGTATTTTGTCCATTGTATTTTTAGTCAGGATTATCTGGACCAGTTTTTAATATAGTGGAGTCGTCAGTTGATCTGGTTTTACTTTCAGCTGAAAAGGACAATTTTCTGGACTCCTTCAATTAACTAAGATGTGGTCACAGACCAGGCAACACAGGTTTCATCAGTGAGATACTGTGGGAAGGAAAAGAGGCCTTATAATAATAATCAGTAGGTTTGGATTTGATGGTGTACTTTCACAGACCACACATATAGCTGTGAGCATGTTTTTATCATTATCTATAAAATGGGGATAATAACACCTATATGGGGTTTATTGAGATAACGTCTATGCGCTTCTGGCATGCATGCAATAGTCGATAGAGAGTTTTCTTTCTCTCTTTCTCAGTTTACCCCCTGGATAAAAGTAGGTTGATTCTGGCTTAAGTTACAAAGAGGAAAAGCTGTGTCTTCCACATTTGTTGCTTCCAGAAATTTACTCTATAAACATCCACTTCCATGCCTTTCTTTGGTCTGGAATTTTCCTAATGATAAGCTAATGGGGAAAATAATTTTTTGTTCTTATGCTTTCAGCAGCATTTAAAAACACATCCATGGGCATCTAGAAGTTAAGCTTCTTTACTCAATTGAATAAGAAACAACATTACAAATTAATGCAACATAGTGAAGATTAAATAAGGTAATTAACAGGTCAGTGCTTTGAAACATTATATTCTGTTATAGGATTGGAAGGATGCCAGAGCATGCTTTAATATAGAAGGTTTCTAAAACCTATGTCTTAAAGAGGCCTCTAAGATCCATCTCCACGAAAGAGCTTCGAACTCTGGTGACACATATTTCTGAGCAGATATGGTAATCGGCGTTTATGTTCTGGAATGACACAGATTTCCAAAGGCAGGCAACATGCAGTCTTTCCTGCAGTTTCGGCATTGACTGATTGATACTTTATTTTCAAATAGCTTTATACTTTATTTTTGAAATAGAGGATAATGTTCCCATGGAATTTTGGCATCCTGAAGGAATAACTTGTGTTTAAAAAATTTTCTTGGGGACATTTGTAGTATTCAGGAACTCAAAAACCATACGGCACTTTGACAAACCTGTGCAATCAAACTGTATTTGTTCAACGAAAGCTTTGGGTTGCCTTATCCTAGAATGCTGAATGCTCTGTAGCTTCCTGACTTTGATGTGGTGAAGTTGGAGAATTTTTCATGTGGGGAGTGGTAATCACTTTTTATCTTGCAATGGTGGTACAGGAATTTGCTTTTATGGGAGATCTTCCCTTTCATCCAGGAGTTTCCCGATGCTAATGTTGGATGAGAAGCTCTGATATCCAGTGAAGGAACCAAAATGCAATACAGTTCTTCTCCAGTAGCTAAAGGGGGTTGGTTCCAGTACCCCCCGCCCCTGTGGATAACAAAATCTGTGGATGCTCAAGACCCTTATACAAAATGGCATAGTATTTGCATACAACTATGCACATCATCTTGTATATTTTAAATCATCTCTAGATTACTTACAATACTTAATATCATATAAATGCTATATAAATAGTTGTTACACTATGTTGTTTTAAAAATTTGTATTATTTTATTATTGTATTGTTATTTTTTATATATTTTTTTCACAATATTTTCAATCTGAGATTGGTTGAATCTGAGAAATTGGAATCCATGGCTGTGGAGGATTGACTGTACCTTCAGATTGAAGCGTTAAGCATACTATTTAGTAATAGAAATTGTATGTATTGGCTGAACTTTGTTTCTGCAAAGTTAGAAATCCTCCCTACCCTATATTTTGATTTATGTAGCCTAAGACCTGAATACTACTGTTTGTTTTAGATAGGTGTGTAGATGCTTCCATCCCCCAAGAATTTATTCACAGGAGATGGGAAGCTGAGACTCTGTTGATGGATGCAAAGACTGTTCATCATTTTATGAGGGAAGCCAGAGAAATGAGATGGACTGGGCTTAGTGGAAAAGAGCCTTAACCTTTGTCCTTCACAAGGAATTATGTGCAGTTGACGATTGTGATTGTCTTGTCAGGAGCATGTAGCCAGAAGACTCCTGTGGGAAGGGATGCACGAGAGAGAAAATACTGATAGATATGAATCTAGACACACACATACATATACCATAGGCATATCCATATGTACATACAAAATAGTTTATCAGATCATATTGGTATATTTCCAATTAAAATTAGGGAGAGAGATGTGTGTATCAGGGAGTGTTTTTACTTAACTACAACTATTTTCTTTTGTATCGAGAATCTTGGTTCTCATGAATGCAGGAGATAATACAATTAGAATTTCCCATAATTATTGCTTTATCCCATGTTACAAACATAATAGTCTTAAAATAACCATACCAAAATCTCCACCATGAAAAATTACTGAGAACTGTTAAAATATATTTTGCATATATTCTACACGTTATATCAATTTTTTATAACTTCACTACTTTGCTTACATATAAAGTCATTATATATTATACTCTCTTCCTTTAATGTTTACTCCATCTTGCTCTACAAGTAACTACATGTTTAATACTCCTCTTCAGTCCTCATATTGATAATTTTCTGCTCATTTTTGTTATCTAAAGTACCTACCATAGTAGATTCCTAAGGAGGAAAATAGAAACAACATTTCCTGAGTTTTTGCATGCTGATAAAAATTCATCTGTGCCCTTCATACTTAAAGGTAAGTTTTGTTGGATATAAAATCCACGGCATACATACATATGTGTATACCTTAAAGGTTATTCTATTTTTTTATCTGGCATAAAACATTGCTGTCCAGAAGTCCAGAAGTCTGATGATAATATAATTTCCTTTTCTTTCTTTTTTTTTTTTTTTTTTTTTTGAGACGGAGTCTCGGTCCGTCGCCAGAGCTGGAGTGCAGTGGCTGGATCTCAGCTCACTGCAAGCTCCCCCTCCCGGGTTCACGCCATTCTCCTGCCTCAGCCTCCGGAGTAGCTGGGACTACAGGCGCCCGCCACCTCACCCGGCTAGATTTTTGTATTTTTTAGTAGAGACGGGGTTTCACCGTGTTAGCCAGGATGGTCTCGATCTCCTGACCTCGTGATCCGCCCGTCTCAGCCTCCCAAAGTGCTGGGATTACAGGCGTGAGCCACCGCGCCTGGCGATAATATAATTTTCTTTCCCTTATGTCATTTTGTCTTTTTTTTGTACGTTGATATTTTGTGTGGACATAAACTGCACATGTTTAAAAGGTATGTGGTAGGCAGCATTCTATGATAGTCCTCCAAATTTCTACTCCTGGGAGTGCACACACTGTATAATCCTCTCTGGTATGGACTGAATATTTGTGGCTCTCCCATTCCAATTCATACATTGAAGCCCTAACCCCCAATGTGATGATAATATTTGGAGACAGAGCCTTTGGGAGATAATTAGGATTAGATTAGGTTGTGAAGGTAGGGCCCTCATGATGGGATTTGAGGCTTTTATAAAAAGACAAGAAATATAACTGGGCACGTGGTGGCTCTAGCCTGTAATCCCAGTACTTTGGGAGGCCAAGGCAGGCCGGTCACAGGGAGTTTGAGACCAGCCTGACCAACATGGAGAAACCACAACTCTACTGAAAACACAAAAAATTAGCCGGGCATGGTGGCAGACACTTGTAATCCCAGCTACCTGGGAGGCTGAGGCAGGAGAATTGCTTGAATCAGGGAGGCAGAGATTGTGGTGAGTTGAGATCCTGTCATTGCACTCCAGCTTAGGCAACAAGAGCAAAACTCCATCTAAAAAAAATAAAAAAAAAAAACCCAGAAATAAACAGAAATAAATCACTTTTTCCCTTCCATGTATATGCACTGAGGAAAGGCCATTAGAAGACATAGAGCAGCCATCTGCAAGCCAGGAAGAGAGCCCTTATGGGAAACCAACAATGCTGGCCTGTGGTCTTAAACTTCTCAGCCTCCAGAACTGTGAGAGAATACATGTCTATTGCTTAAGCCACTCAGTCTATGGAATCTTGTTATGGCAGCCCAAGCAGACTCCCTTGAGTATGGGTAGGCCTTAGGAAAAGGATCATCACTCCCATGATTAGGTTATATATTTGATCATAGCACACTAGAAAGAGAATCTTGGCTTTGATGAAGTCAATTTCCATGTTGTGAGATGGATACGTGACAAGAACCTGGGGGCAAGCTCTAGGAACTGAGAGAATCCCTAGCCAGCAGCCAGCAAGATAATGGGGATCTTAGTCCTACTAAGTCATTGAATACTTAGTCATTGAACACAAGTCATTGAATTCTGAGACCCCTAAGTCTCGGATGTGATCACAGCCCTGGCTGACACCTTGATTTCAGCCTAGTGAGATCCTGAGTACAGGATCCAGTTAGCTCATGTTTGTATTTCTGGCCCACAGAAATGATAAGATGATAAGTTAGTTTTAAGTCACTAGGTTTGCAATAATTTGTTATGCAGTAATAAAAAACGAATACAGGGTACAATTTGATAAGTTTTGATGTATGCATATGTATAGAAAACCATAAACAAAATCCAGATAATAAACATATTTATTATTCCCTTAGATTTCCTCATGTTCTTTTATAGTCCCTCATTTCAATCCCATCTCAACCTACCCTATTTCCAGGAAAGTATTGATCTGATTTCCTTCACTGTAAATTAGTTTGCATTTTCTAGTCTTTTTAATACATGGAATCCTATAGTATGTACTTGTTTGGCTTTTCTCTTAATGAATAGTATTTTGACATTTATCTATGGTATTATGTATACCAACAGTTCATTCCTTTTTTTTTTTTTTTTTTTTTAGTTCATTCCTTTTTATGGCCGATTAGTATTCAATTGTCTCTACTTACCAAACTTTATTAATTCATTCAACTGTTGATGCACATTTGTGTTGTTTCTAGTTCCCAGTGATCACAAATAAAGATGCTACAAACATTTGTGTATACATTTTTTAGACATGTACTTTCAATTATCTTGGGTAAAGACCTAGAAATGCAATGTCTTCAACATATGATAGATGTGTATTCGAATTTCTTTTTCTTTGTTTTTTTTTTTTTTGAGACAGAGTCTCCCTCTGTCGCCCAGGCTGGAGTGCAGTGGCCGGATCTCAGCTCACTGCAAGCTCCGCCTCCCGGGTTTACGCCATTCTCCTGCCTCAGCCTCCCTAGTAGCTGGGACTACAGGCGCCCGCCACCTTGCCTGGCTAGTTTTTTTGTATTTTTTAGTAAAGACGGGGTTTCACCATGTTAGCCAGGATGGTCTCAATCTCCTGACCCCGTGATCCGCCCGCCTCGGCCCCACAAAGTGCTGGGATTACAGGCCTGAGCCATCACACCCGGCCAAGTAATCTTATTTTTAAATGAGCAAATGGCAGGAGCAGACATTTATCAAAAAAAGATACACAAATGACCAACAAACACATGAAAAAATGTTCAACATCACTAATTATCAGGGAAATGCAAAATAAAACCATAATAAGATACCACCATACTCCAGCCAGAATGGCCGTTTAAAAAACTCAAAAACCAACAGGTGTTTGCACAGATGTGGGGAAAAGGGAACACTTGTACACTACTGGTGGGAATGTAAATTAGTACAGCCACTATAGAAAACAGTATGGAGAGTCCTAAAGAACTAAAAGTAGATCTGCCATCCAATTCAGCAATCTTACTACTGGGTATCTACCCACAGGAAAAAAAGTCATTATATCAAAAACAAAAACACCTATGTGCATATGTTTATCATAGCACAAATCACAATTGCAAAGATATAAAATCAACCTAAGTGTCCACCAGACAATGAGTGGGTAATAAAAATGTGGTCTATATATGCCATGGAATTCTACTCAACCATAAAAAAGAATGAAAGAATGTCTTTTGCAGCAACTTGGATGGAACTGGAGGCCATTATCCTAAGTGAAGGAACTCAAGAGTAGAAAACCAGTTACTGCATGTTCTCACTCATAAGCTGAGATGGCTACTCAAAGGTATACAGAGTGGTATAATGGACATTGGAGACTCAGAGGTGGAAGGGTAGGAGGTGGATGAGGGATGAAAAATTACCTAGTATGTACAATGTACACTGTTAGGGTGATGGGTACACTAAAAGTCCAGACTTCACCACTATACAGTTCATCCATGTACCCAAAAAAAAATGGCTGAACCCCTAAAAGCTGTTGAAATAACAGAGTTTGCAGTGAGCCCAGGTCATGCCACTGCACTCCAGCCTGGGAGACAGAGCGAGACTCTGTCTCAAGAAAAAAAAAAAAAGGATTATGTGTTTTTTTTTCTTGCTGATTTGTTTGAATTTCTTGTAGATTCTGGATATTAGTCCTCTGTCAGAAGTATAGTTTGCAAGTATTTTCTCACATTCTGTAGGCTGTCTGTTTACTCTTGATTATTGTTTTTGCTGTGTAGAAGCTTTTTAGTTTAATTAGGTACCATTTATTTATTTTTGTTTATGATGCATTTGCTTTTGGGGTCTTAGTCATAAATTCTTTGCCTAGGCCAATGTCCAGAATAATTTTCCCTACGTGTTTCTCTACAATTGTTATGGTTTCAGGTCTTAGATTTAAGTCTTTAATCCATCTTGAGTTAATTTTTGTATATGATGAGAGATAGGGATCCAATTTCATTTTTCTACGAGTGTATTTTGCCCATATTTCAAATTGGGTTATTTATATTTTTATTACTGAGTTTTGATAATTTTTTAAATATATACTAAGTACAGGATTATGTGATTTTCTTTTCTTTCTTTCTTTCTTTTTTTTTTTTTGAGACAGAGTCTTGCTCTGTAGCCCAGGCTGGAGTGCAGTGTGCAATCTTGGCTCACTGCTACCTCTGCAGGTAGCAGTGATAATAAAAAATATCCTTTCTATGAAAGGATATTTCAAAGAACAGAAGTTTTTAATTTTGGTGAAGTCCAATTTATCGATTTGTTCTTTTGTGTATTGTACAATTGATATAATATCAAATAAATTATTAAGTAATCCAAAGTTACAAAGATTTCTCCTATTTTTTCCCTAGAAGTTTTAGGTTTTGCATTTAGCTCTATGATCCATTTTGAGTTAATTTTTTTTTTTTTTTTTTTTTTTTTTTAGACGGAGTCTCCCTCTGTAGCCCGGGCTGGAGTGCAGTGGCCGGATCTCAGCTCACTGCAAGCTCCGCCTCCCGGGTTTACGCCATTCTCCTGCCTCAGCCTCCTGAGTAACTGGGACTACAGGCGCCCGCCACATCGCCCGGCTAGTTTTTTTGTATTTTTTTAGTAGAGACGGGGTTTCACCGTGTTCGCCAGGATGGTCTCGATCTCCTGACCTCGTGATCCACCCGTCTCGGCCTCCCAAAGTGCTGGGATTACAGGCTTGAGCCACCGCGCCTGGCCGAGTTAATTTTTTACATGGTGCAAAATATGTACTAAAGTTCATTTTTAAGTTAATACATAATATCTGTACATAATTATGAGGTACATGTGATACTTTGTTACATGCATATAAAGTGTAATAATCAAGTCAGGGTATTTGGGATGTCCATCACCTCAAGTATTTATCCTTTCTACATGTAGGAAACATTCCAAGCTCTCTCTTACAGCCTATTTTGAAATATACAATGTATTGTTGTTAACTGTAGTCACTTTACTTTGTTATCAAAAACTGGAATTCATTCCTTTTATTCAACTTACTGTTTGTAGCCGTTAACCAACTTGTCTTCATTGACCCCCCCCCCCCCCGCCCCCCACCCCCTGCACAACACACACACTCTTCCCAACCTCTGGGATTTTTCTATTTAGCTTCATGAGATCTACTTTTAGAGCTCCCACATATAAGTGAGAATATGTCATGTTTGTCTTTCTGTGTCTCTTCCCCTGAGAGCTGGTTGTTAAAAAGAGCCTGGAACTTCGCTCCCCGCATCTTGCTTCCTCTCTTGCCATGTGATCTCTGCACACACCAGCTGCCCTTCACCTTCTGCACCTTCAGGAAGCAGCCTGAAGCCCTCACTAGAAGCAGATGCTGGTGCCATGCTTCTTGTACAACCCACAGAACTGTGAGCCAAGTAAAACTCTTTTTTGTAAATTACCCATGGTCTTTATAGCAACACTAAATGGACTAAGACACTACACCTTTGAGGTAAAATTGTCCCCACTACTCCTAACTCTGAACTGATCTGTTCTTCATCTCTGTAGCTTTGTCTTTACTAGAATTTCAAATGGATGTAATCTTAGTATGCAATCTGAGACTGACTTCTTTCACCTAGCATAATGCATTTGGGATTTATCTATGTTGTTTTGTGTATCAATAGTTTGTTCCTTTTTATTGGGGAGGAATATTCCATTATATGGACATACCACACTATGCTTATGCATTCAGCCCTTGAGAGATATTTTGGTTGATTCCAGTTTTGAGTAATTTTGAGTAATGCTGCCACAAACATTTTTGTGCACGTTTTTGTCTAAACGTAAGTTTTTATTTCTCTAGTGAAAATACTTAGGAGTGAGATTCTGGATCTCATCACATGTGCATGACTTTATGAGAAACCGCTAAACTGTATCATCTTGCTTTCCCAGCAACATGCATAACAGTTCCAGCTACTCTATATCCTCCCCAGCACTTGGTATGGTCAACTTTTTTTGATAGTCATTGTAATAGGTTTGAATAGTATATTTTTTAAAATTATATTTTCTGATAGTTGTTTGTTAATGCATAAGAATATAATTTAAAAAACTTTAAAAATAAGAGTATTTTTTACAATCTTTAAAAATTAAAGTATATATACTGAAAGCACATTTATTATGACAGCTTGATGAATTAAACACATCCTTGTAGCTAGTAACCAGATCAAAAGACAGAACATCACAAGAACCCTAAAACCCCCCCTTTTTTTTAGATGGAGTCTCGCTCTGTCACCCAGGCTGGAGTGCAGTGGCGTGATCTCAGCTCACTGCAAGCTCCGCCTCCCGGGTTCACGCCATTCTCCTGCCTCAGCCTCCCCAGCAGCTGGGACTACAGGCGCCCACCGCCACGCCTGGCTAATTTTTTTTGTATTTTTAGTAGAGACGGGGTTTCACCGTGTTAGCTAGGATGGTCTCAATCTCCTGAACTTGTGATCCGCCCGCCTCGGCCTCTCAAAATACAGGATTACAGGCGTGAGCCACCGTGCCCAGCCACCTAAAAACCTATTCTATTCTCCCTTTCATTCATTACCTATCCTTCCAAATCTATTCTAACTTTGAATAATGTAGATTAATTTTGCTTTTTTCTATGTAATATAAACGAAATCATGCAGTTTATGGTCTTGAGCCCACTGGTATTTTCTCTTACTCCTCTTAGAATGTTGTTCAGAAGGAAATTAAGCCAGGAGAGTGAAAGCATTAAGATAAATTGCCATTTATAGTATGTTATTTTAGATATTTATTTATAGTTATTAAGTGCACACCCTACATATTGTACGCATTCTTCAAGATAGTGATAAGTGTTATGCTACTGAAATATAGAAAGAGGAAGCAGATTATTGGCGTTTAATATTGCCAAGGCTTTCTTTTTAATCTTAATTTCTTTAATAGTGATTTTTATTGAGCAATATGATCATGGGTTGTGTTTCATAATTTATTTGGTGTGTTGTGTGCTTTTTACAGGTTTTTTTTCCAGTAGAAAATGTATTTTTCGGCCGGGCGTGGTGGCTCACGGCTGTAATCCCAGCACTCTGGGAGGCCGAGGCAGGCAGATCACCAGGTCAGAAGATCGAGACCATTCTGGCTAACATGGTGAAACCCCGTCTCTACTAAAAATACAAAAAAAA
>NC_045443.1:22107381-22121169 GCF_002776525.5 Piliocolobus tephrosceles
TCACAAAAAAAAAAAAAAAAAAAAAAAAAAAAAAAAAAAAAGCCGGGCGTGGTGGCTCAAGTCTATAATCCCAGCACTTTGGGAGGCCGAGACGGGCAGATCACGAGGTCAGGAGACCGAGACCATCCTGGCTAACCCGGTGAAACCCCGTCTCTACTAAAAAATACAAAAAACTAGCCGGGCGAGGTGGTGGGCGCCTGTAGTCCCAGCTACTCGAGAGGTTAAGGCAGGAGAATGGCGTAAACCCAGGAGGCGGAGCTTGCAGTGAGCCGAGATCCGGCCACTGCGCTCCAGCCTGGGCCACAGAACAAGACTCCGTCCCAAAAAAAAAAAAAAAAAAGGAAGATGTATTTTTCCCCTTTTGGGAAGTGTGGGGTAGGGGAATCCGTTCCCTCATCACCTGAAGCTCCCGTATTCCCATCATATGTGGCCTCCGTGCATCAGCAGCTGACGCATTTCTCACAATGGAGGTGGTAAAGAGAGATTAGTCAGCTTTTAATTTCCATATGGAGTTTTCTCCAGAGAAGTGCTACCATACATGTTCTTTCTATTACTTTCTTTCTGTGTCAGAATGGCAGAAGCCCATGTTCGCTGTTATGCAATAAATAAGTGCCAGTTCATCACATACTCTTGAATTAATCTGCATTAGACCATATGAACTCAACTCAGTAAGTCTATACAAATTTACCAACACATAATACCTAAAACTTTACTGGTGTATTTTTTTCTTCAGGAATTGCTGATAATAGGCTGTAATCGATTTTACCTGACTTTCTTTGTATTTAGTAACTCATATTTATACACACATACACATTCACATAAGACTTACAGGCATAAGTAAGTTACCATTTGCATAATTTTATCCTTCATCTATTCCATATTTTATGATAGTCTTGGCCAGAACAAATAGTAATTATATTTTATGAAACCAGTACTGATGTTTAACAAAGGCGTCTGCTAATGATATCTATAGGATCAAGGTATTTATGCAGTATTCACTTCTACGTGTTTTGACAAAAGTAATAAAATACTAATAAATTAGCTTTTTTTTTTTTTTTTTTTTTTTTTTTTGAGATGGAGTTTTGCTCTTTTTGCCCAGGTTGGAGTGCAATGGCGTGATCTCGGCTCACTGCAACCTCTGCCTCCCGGGTTCAAGCGATTCTCCTGCCTCAGTCTCCTGAGTAGCTGGGATTACAGGCATGCGCCACCATGCCTGCCTAATTTTGTATTTTTTAGTAGAGACAGGGTTTCCCCATGTTGGCCAAGCTGGTCTCAAACTCCCGACCTCAGGTGATCTGCCCACCTCGGCCTCCTGAAGTGCTGGGATTACAGGCCTGAGCCACCGCGCTCGGCCAATCAGCATTACTTTTAAATCCCAGCAATCAGATGAACTAATTTTATAACTAGGGAAAATATTTAAAAGATGGGAGGGCCTGGGGATATGTAATGAATAGTTCTCTGGGAAAAAAAAATAAATGTTAGTCTTCAAAATTCTTTTTTCTACCTGAAAAAGCACATCTAGGAAGATATGACATTTTGCACTAATGGAATCATTACCAACTGCTGTAATAGCCAGGGGTAGGGTCTTTTCTCCTCTGGATCTGCATTTTGAAATTTGTGCTAGAAGAATTACAGAGTGAAGAATTGAACACATGGATTCTGAGCCAGATTTCTTGAAGTTTGAATCCCATCTACATTGCTTGACCACTAGCTTTATAATCAGTGTGCTTTCTCTTTGTCTTCTCAGTTCTAAAACTGGGATACTATGATGATTTATTTCATGGAAATTTTAGATGGATTAAATTTATACATATAAAGTGTCAAAAAGTGCCTGGCTCTATACATGTTGACCATTATTATTGAATTACTGAATTAAATCATTAAATAGGCATTTATAATACAGTTCACTTTCTACATCACATTTTCATTATTAGCCTGATAATTCATAGTGTTTTGGAACTAAAAAAGAAATTTGGAAATTATCTGTTTCAACTGTCTCAGTTAAACTTGTGGAAACTAAAGTTGGAGAAGGTCAAATTATTTGTTTTAATTGTCCAGCTTGCTAGTAATAAAGCTAGGATGTTAACCAAAACCTCTTAGTTTACATTGTTTGAGAGAAATTGGGTAGTCTAATTATAACTGAATTTACAATGAAAATATAGTAATTTAAAGTAGGCAGTCAGAAACCTTAAGGGCAATTCATGGTCCACTAAAATGAACTTTCCCCCTAATTACTCATTTCCTGTTTTCCAGATTACACATGGCATTACATTAGTTATTTATTTTAATGGTTACGGATGCTTTACAATATTTAGCTTCTTCTTGGATGATTTTTTATTTTTCATTGAATGCTGCTAATGCTTTTTATTTGCCCACAGGCTCAGAGGAACAAACTTCAAAGCCTAGCTAAGGAACTTTGTGTTTCTTAGTTAGTTTGAGATACTCTCTGAACCCTTCCTTACCTTTTCTTTTTGCTTCTTTCAAAAAAATAGATGCTAGTCAAAGGCTCCAATCAGGTCCATGGGAGGGCAAGTGGAGTGAAACCATTCCTCTAATGTGAAAAAAGTAGACAAACTGGCTATTTTAGGCTCCAAATGTAAATTTCTTACTTGTACCTTTTGGAACTATTTTAATCCATGGTTAATATATTCATAACATAGCATTCACGTTGCTGTTCTACAGATGTCACTGTCCTAGGAGAAGCAGCTATTCTCACAAGTGATCAAGAAAGAGAAAGAAAAGAACAGAAATGATATATTATACCATCCTTTCAAAATGTGTCTTGATTGTGTGGGTGGTTGAGGGGCTGGAGAGGGGGGAGAGAGAGAGAGAGAGAGCGAGCGCCAAGTCCCCATTTGCTTTAAAAATAAATTAAGTGTTAAAAATTCATTACACTTTTATTACCAGTTTCTTAAGTGTCAGACCCTTTGGTTGGCATTCAGGATGCAGCAGTGACTAAGGCAACGTGCCATAGCCATTAAGTGTTGGGATCAGGATTTAACCCAAGCCAGCTACCTCCAGGGTTGACTCTCTTAATCACTACCTCTCAAAACTTTCCTCTACAGGAAACTATCGTTATTTTTTGATTAATGGTGAGAAAAAAAGTTGTAGGATTGATTTCCCACAAACTTGTAGCTTAAAAGTAACAAACATTCATATCTGGAGGTTACATCTTTGATTATTCAAAACATCTCAATGCAATTTAAAAGCAATGTGAAAGCATAGCTGTTTCCTAGTAAGTTGTTTTTGGTCATGTCTCAATTTCCACACATCTTTCTGACAGGCAAGTCAGTGTGCTTATTTTCTATTTTTTATATTAGATAGATCTTTCTGAGCACTTATTTGCAAAGTGCTTAACTATTCTAACCTCAGCCAAGTCCCAGCTCTTTTCTATTGAAGGAAGGCAGAGCCAACTGCTTAAGAGGGTGCTGCTGGAAGGGTGACCCTGTCATGAGGACTTTGCCATGATAGCTGCCTCATCTCTGACAAGTGGCTTAATTTCTCTACACTTCCAGTCTTTGCATCTGTAAAATATTATGTTTCCCCTAGATAAATTATTTACCAGCAATTATTATTTATCTTATAAATAAAGTATTGTTTACTTCAACTCTTACGCTAGCTTGCATTCAAATGTCAGGTATTGTTTCTGTAAAGTGAGAGAGGCAGGTCAAGAGCTCTCCTGGTCTAGAAACTCTGAGCCCAGAGACATCAGACCTTTCGTCTGCAGTCTGTAGTGTACCTGACACTATTTGGAATTTGTATGGAATCAGCTGACATCTTCTATTTTTGAACATTCTGGATAGTACTCCTGAGCAGCAATCTTTACAGCTTGCTCATGACTGGTTGTGCCACTTTGATTTCGAACACTGTCTTCATGTTGCAGATAATGAAAGTGAAAACCCTGTGAGGTTAAGTATGATGTGCCATTTCCCTCAGAGAATTAGCAGAACAGCTGAAGTTCTAGTCACCCACTCTTCACTCGGTACTCTTCCTGGCACACTGCCTTACTTCTTTACAAAAAGGTTCAGGGAGAGCAAGTCATTTCTGTAGCGCTCTCACAACATTTATGGGAGCGGCTCCATAAATCTCTCTAGTGTGTAACACTGGGATAGTAAACTCCGGGATTTGGAACTCACTGTGGTTCTCATCTTCTCTCCAGGCCTTTGTGATTTAGAAGTCCATATGCTAAAATCTCAGAGAGGGTGATTCAGAGAGACCTCCTTTTATTTGGAGCTTGCTGGTGACCCTTATTTATTTGCTTCCTCCTATTTTTTTTTTTTTCCAACTAAGGTTTTTCACAGGACTTCATATAATTTTTCCAGCTTTTCTGGTATAAACCATCTGTGGTCACTTTGCAGAGTCTCTTTAGGTCATGGGAAAGTTCTGTCTTTCCTGCATAGCACATATATGAGCCCTACTTGCCACAGCCGCTGTTAGTAGTGGACAGTTCTATTTGTCTCTAAGGAATTCAGATGTAGTCACAATGCCAAAATGTTGCCTGTCTACAATTGTGATAAGGTTTAGAATGCTCATACATTTAATTAACTCATTGGTCACTGTTAAAAATGAGTTTTACCTCTTTTCTTAGAGAGGCAAGCTATTATAGAATCTCTGCAAGTAAATGAAAGTTGTAAATACTCTGATGTGTTAGTACAGTAGTACATTTATGTTGGTTTTCCAGATACCTTTCAACTTTAAAATACCCATCAAAAGCATACAAACGTGATATATTGCGAGACATGTTTTGTCATTGTCTTCAGGGTGTGTCATGACCTGTCTATCTGCTTTCAAGTCTTGATCACTTATATGTTCTTATCAGACTAACTTCCTTCAAGACTCAGCCCCCTTGACTACTCTAATCCACAATGCCTCAGATTTCCAAAATACAGATTATTCCCTGGACTGATATTTGAATATACCTTGTCATCTACATGTGATTTGTCTTTTATGTGTATGCACATGTGTGAGTGGAACTATAAGCTTCTTGAAGACAGGAACTATCTCCTACAATTCTGCTGAAGATCAGACATATGCATGGTTACTGCATACACATGTTATTTTAAATAATAATTTTTAAAAAAACAATACATATCCCTTGCAGTTATTCTAAGAAATACCAAGACAGTAGGGCAACTCTGAATGATCAAAAGATTGCAAATAATGTATTGCCTATTTTCTGTTTTTTTTCCTACAAAAATATGTGTGTGGATTTGTGTGAGAGTGTGATATCAAACTTGGATTATTCAATATATAGCTTTGTTACTGGATTTTTTTTAAAAAAGTAACTGATTATGAATATTATCCAAGTGCATAATCTTACTAATCATAATTTATTTAACTATTCCCCTATTGTTAGACATTTAAGTTGTTTCAGTTTTGACTTTATTATGAAAAATATTTTGATAAATATCTGTGTATCTTTCTCCCAGGGAACTTTTACCAATTTCTAATTCCCCCAAAATGATCACAGCACTTTTTTCATTCCATTTATAGGCAAAAGTTGTCTTATTACTTTCTTTATTAGGGAATGATCAATTTATATGTTTAATAAACATTTAAATTATTTATTTGGTGAACTGCTCATTTGTGATTCTTCTTAATTTAATTTGCTGTGTGATGTGTTGCTCTTAGGTTCATAAGAATTAATTACGTCTTAAAGACATTATCTGAATCTGTATTTATTGGAAGTGTTTTTCCATTTTAGAGTTTACCTTTAATTTTGATACTGGCAGTTCTTGACAGTATTTACAAATAATTAAATTTAATAATTTTTTTGTGAGTTTTCCATTTTTTTTTTTTTTTTTTTTTTTTTTTTTGAGACGGAGAGTCCCGCTCTGTCGCCCAGGCTGGAGTGCAGTGGCCGGACCTCAGCTCACTGCAAGCTCCGCCTCCCAGGTTCACGCCATTCTCCTGCCTCAGCTTCCTGAGCAGCTGGGACTATAGGCGCCGGCCACCTCGCCCGGCTAGTTTTCTGTATTTTTTAGTAGAGACGAGGTTTCACCGTGTTAGCCAGGATGGTCTGGATCTCCTGACCTCGTGATCCGCCCGCCTCGGCCTCCCAAAGTGCTGGGATTACAGGCTTGAGCCACCGCGCCCGGCCAAGTCTTCCATTTCTTAAAGCTTAACTTTTCCATATAAAGCTTTGAAAATGTTTGTTTATATTTTCTCCTGGTTTTTATTTTTCTGCTTTGAATTTTTATTTATTTATTTATTTTGGTTTTAAGGAGTGGAGAGTTTCGTAGACAAGAAAGAAGGGAGAAGGCAGGAGGAAGAAGTTCCTCATACAGAGGCAGAGAGAGGGGGACTCCAAAACCGAAAGAGGAATCCCCCGAATTTTTAATTCTTACCTTTATAGATACACTTGGAATTATTGGGTTTTTTTTACTCTCAAATAGTTGATAAATTTTCCCAGAGCATTATGGAATAGTTCTTTTTCTGCTTATCAGATATTTTCTTATGTATTATGCATTTTTTAAATGATTATTTTCTTATTGATCATACATGTAGTGTATATTAGTTTTTTATATGTGAGTATTCTTGGGGTTGTAGTTATACTTCTTTGATCTATTCATTCCTGTTCGAGTTTCACGGTTTTGATTATTGTACCTTTATAGTAAATTTTAACATCTAGTAAGACAAATTCTTCATGTTACTATTCTGTTCTTTACAAAAATCTACTTGTTTGTCTTGCTCATTTTATCTTACAGAAGTTTAGAATTATTTGCCAAGTTAAACATATCTGCTTGGGATTTTGCATAGAATTGCACTAAACCTTAATATTCTTTGAGATGCAATAACAAAAATAGTTGATAGCATTTAGTATATTCTTCTCAATTGGACTAACCCTCCTCCCATGCTGGAAGATATCTAAGTTCCAGGCTATACACTAGTCTCATGGTGCAAAAGGTAGGGTGTTCAACTGATGGTAACTTAATTCTACAAAGAACATTTTAAGAAAAGACTTTCCGAAGTAGCTGTCTGTAGAATATGACAGCTTCTATATTATATATCTGTCACCTTACTTTAAAATACTCACATGAGATTTTTTGTCATTAGTAAACCTCAAGCAAATATTTTAATTCCGATACTTTTTAGCACACGGATGGCCCTTTAAAAGCCATATTTATTAAAATATTAAAGTAAATATCTTAAACAACTTTCATATTTGAGTAATTTTTAAAAAATTATCGCTGGAAAATTGTTCTAAAATCTATCTGTAAGACTATTACATAAACAACAAAAAATAGTTTTCACTCATTTAAGCCTCCCTATCTGTCTATTGTTTTTGGGTCTCGTTCAGTTTTTTTGTTGTCCGAAATGCATGTGTCCTGTTTCTGGTGGGAATTCTTGCTAAGTGATATGTGTCTTTCTCTTCCTTTGGGATTTGAACTATCCCAGAACCATCTTTTCTCTCTTTCTTTTCCCATAAATTCTGCTTCTCGAATGACAGTGTCTGTGTTTGGTTTCACAAACATCTGAATGAAAGTCGTTTATTTTCATTTAGAAACACGTATTGTAAATTGAGTGCACTTTTGTTTTTAGAAAAGTACAAAGTGATAATTCAAGGTCTATACGGACAGAAGATTTTTCCTTTCAGAGTAAATACAGGAAGTGTAGCCTTATTTTCCGAGACTGTCTGTGTGAAAGAGCATCTTTAGATGATAAATGCATTCAATTAGTTTGATTAATACTATTTATTAATTTGACTTTCTGTCAGCAATTTTGAAGAGCAGATTCTCTGTTGTTAAGAATGATGATCATCTTCTTAGTTGTCATTTTATGTTCTTGTCAGAATAGTGATCCAGTAATGAATCACAAATGTCTAAATGTATGTGACTGCAAATGCTAGGAAAGTATTGAGTAAAAACGTTTTGTGTTTGGGGAACTCCTTGCAGTCTTTGAACATTTCCCGCATTTTCTGTGACACTAGGAAAAGGAGAGGCCTTGCTCTTTTCCCATAATGACTTCTTTCAGGAGCACTAGGATGATGCTTTTAAGATGTAATTTGGGAACACAAGAGAGGAGATAAAAAAAAACTTCAGGAAGACAGTATTTTCTTTCATTTCAATATAAATCGTAAAATTGAAAATTTTTATATGGCTGGAAAAATAAATAAGTAAATTACAGACACTGATACTTTGGCCTGAACATATCCTGGAAGTGATCAGAGTGGATATAGACAATTGCCAGTAAGATGGGCTGCTGAGAGTCACACATTTTTCATCTATTTTTGAGTTAACAAATTTAGAGTTTCATGGCAGTGGGATTCTGATGATATTTGGGGCAATCTTTCACTGGAAACAACTCTACAAGGATTCATGGGGGTTTCCAGGCATGATGTATATTCGAGAGCCTGAGCACGTGTGCATCTTCCATGGTTTGTGAAATGACTATTTTCCCTGTGTAGAAAACAACTTCCCTCAGAAAAACGGATTGTGATCTTCAATATTTACTTTAATTTTAAAACATTAAACATAGATTTGATTATTGCATGGCTTGAATATGGTTAGTCCCAACAAAAACTCACGTTGAAATGTGGTCCAATTTGGTGATGCTGGGCCTAATAAAAAGTGTTTGGGTCATGGGGGTGGATCTCTCACAAATGTCTTGGTGTTACCCTCCTGCTCTACTGGTAGTGAGTTCTCACTCTTTTGAGAATGGAATAGTTCCTTCGAGAGTGGGTTGTTATAAAGCGAACTTCCTCCTTCTGTTTGGTTCCACTTTGTGCCTGTCTGTTTCCCCTTTGACTTTCCCTGCCATGTTTTGACCTAGCTCATGGCCTTCACCAGAAGCTGAACAGATGCTGGCTCCATGCTTGTCATACTACCCAGCCTGCAGAACCATGAACTAAGTAAGCCTCTTTCCTTTGTAAATTACCCAGCCTCATATATTCTGTTATGGCAACACAAAATGGAGTAACACAGTTATTATCCAATTTGATTCAGATTCCATTCCATTTTTAATTTTTAGGAAAATGTAATTCAAAGGTACCAAACAATAATAGTAATGTGCCTAACCATAAAACATGCAGAGGATTGATTTTATTTTTTTCACAAAGAGAATCTAAAAAAGTCCACTAGCTAGACTTTTCTTTCTTCAACCAAAACATACACAATTACTTCCTGAACAACAAAAAATATCGTTTGGTACTGCTCAACCCATGCAGAATATCACAGAAAAAAAGTAACGATTACAAAATAAGACTAAAAGAGAAATAGATCTATTCAACATTCAATATTTATTAAAAAATGTTAATTCACTATATACTATGCCTGTTAATTGACCATCTACTATTAATAAAAATCTTTGCCATCAAGTGTTTATATTCTACAGACTAGGTTCAGGGAAGTAACAGGGGCTGTATAATGCAGGTTACTACAAACCATAGCTCACAGACAAAATTTGGCATATGCCTGTTGGTGTACATATCGTTTATTAGAACACAGCCTTGCAAGTTATTTGCATACTATCTATGATTGCTTTTGCACTACAATGGAAGAGTTTCATAGTTGTTACAGAGTGGGTACAACAAAAATAGGATATTTGGGGAAATAATATAACTGTGGAGCAAATTGAAAGACTAAGGATTGATAACTCTTATGAGAAATTTTTCGGTAAAGATAATCAGGGAAATGAGACAGTCGCTAGAGGAAGATGTGGGGTCAAAGGACTTTTTTCTTTAAATAGGCACTATTAGAGTATGTTTGTATACTAATGGAAAAGATGTCTAGAGAAGGAGAGCGATACTACCTTAAGTAAGTGAGAGGGGGAGAATCCAGTGTACAGTGGAAGCAGTGGTGTTAAATAAGAACACATGATTTATCCACAGATCATGAGGGAAAATGGAGTCTATAAGCTCAGATACAGATGGCATAATAGATTTGTCGTAGACCCATATGAATGTTCTCTCCAAACTGATACATAGTTTTCAGCAGAATAATAATCTAGGTCATCAACTCAGAGTGAAGAATCACCCCTCTGAAAGTGGGTGAGTGAACGAATTAGGGAAATGAATTGAACTGCCTAGCAGCACTAAGGACCCACTTGAGGTTAATGGTCATAAAAATGAGCCTGGTGAGCATGGTTGAGTGCATTTCTTTTTTCAGCTCTGTGCTCCTCCTTTGGTGCATGTGAGAACTACATAGAGAATGCTATCTAGCTAGGTTTAGAATTTTTCCAGAGGACTACGATGGAGGGGAAAATGGGCTAAGGAGTCAAGAGTATATGTAAGGGAGTGTTTACATTGATGACTTCTAGAATCTAATCTGGATAAGAAGGAGGTGAGAATATGACTTGGGTAGGGCACAGTAAAAAGGTGATAGAATAATAAGAGGAGGTCCAAAGTCAAGTAATTTTTCGAGTAAGGGGCAAGAGCAAATGATCTAGAAAGATATGATGTGGTAGCTGGATAGAGGCCCGATTGAACTTGAGGTTGAGAATAATGCAGTTATTGGTAAAACATACAGAGATATGTTTTGAGAGGTGACTTTGGTAGAGTGAAGGATAACCACAGTTCAGAAGAGGAGTCAAGAATCTGAAAGGATAAAATGTTGAAAGGATTATGTCCCTGGATATGGAAATCGCCAAGAATTATGGCAGTAATTGTTCTGGAGTTCCCACTGCTGACATCTTCAAAGAATGGGAGGAAGGTCTTGAAGGTCCTCAGATGACTGGAATAAGCAGGAATGGTGAGTAATATAGTCTGATAGCAGGAGCTGGGGAGTTTTGGAGATTCAGTTCAAGAGAAGTCTAAACAACTGCCAAGACAGTGGTAACCAAATTTTACTGTACATTAGAATAACCTGAGGAGCTTTCAAACACCCAGAATCCCAGTTCACAGCCCATACCAACTAAATCAGAATTTCTGGGGGGTAGAAACAGGATTTGAATAGTGTAGAATCTCTAGATGATTTCAATATCAGCAAAGTTTGGGAACCACTGCCATAGAGCCCACTTTATATATTTTGGTGAACCATTTGGTGACAATTAAAGCAGGACAAATTAATCTTTGCTGAAGGAAAGATTTATTCTGAAACCAACTCTCTGTAATTGGGGTGCAGGAAATGAAAACAACATCGAGAACAATAACAAAAACAGCTGTTGGAAATCAACCGGAAATGGTGAGGTTATTACGATAAGCCAGTTCACGATTTGAGAATTTGAGGGGGTGCTTTAGTTTAGATGATAACTTTAATAGCCATGTGGCCTTACTCCAGGTACTTAACTTTATCTTTAGTCTATTTTTAAAAAGCGATCAAAATATATACCTTTCAACTATTGACAGAATGTGAATGTCCATGGAGTGCCCTTAATAAATGTAAATTCTTCCAATGAATACATTTTGTACCTTCCCCACAATGTTCATATAATGTTCCTTTGTTACATAATTTTTATATACTTTTTCATATATTTGTATATAATTTTTATGTTATATATAATTTATACAAATAAAAAAATCACAAGACAACAAGTGATGTGCCTGGTGTGTAACAGTTTGTCAAGCTGAAGTCAGGCTCATTGCTCTTCTCTTAAAACCATTGTATGATAAAATATGACCATATCAAGTTTCTTGTCTTCTCTTGCCTTGTGAGAGGATTATGAATAATATCTTTGGAGAAAGGAGAGGGGAAATTGGTTATTGCTTACCTTCTAGATTCATTCTGGGAAGGCTGTACTGTTGCGTGGTTAAAATCACAATGTGGAGTGAGTCAGACATGGTACTGAATTTTAATTGTATTGCTTTTTTTTTTTTATTATACTTTAAGTTCTAGGGTACGTGTGCATAACGTGCAGGTTTGTTACATATGTATATATGTGCCATGTTGGTGTGCTGCACCCATCAACTCGTCAGCACCCAGCAATTCATCATTTATATCAGGTATAACTCCCCAATGCAATCCCTCCCCCCTCCCCCCCCCATGATAGGCCCCAGTGTGTGATGTTCCCCTTCCCGAGTCCAAGTGAGCTCATTGTTCAGTTCCCACCTATGAGTGAGAACATGCGGTGTTTGGTTTTCTCTTCTTGTGATAGTTTGCTAAGAATGTATTGCTTTTAATTTAACTTCTCTGAGTCTCTTGTTGGAGCTGTTGAGAGCATATATGTGCCAATTGTATAAGTTAGTAAGTGGCTCATAGTGTGTGTGTGTTCAATGAATTGTTGCTGTCACTATTTATAGCCACTTTAATTGAGGCCATTTACAGTTTTGCAAGTTAGTAATACCATTAAGAGCACTAAAAGTAGTGTGTGAAAAGATATAAACATTCCTGATATTTAAAAAATTTGGTATTTGATGATTTCTGAAAGTTTTTCTTACACTTTGTTTACTCAGGACACAAAGATTTCAAGGGAACTTATTTAATTTCCTCTGATAAGGTGTCTGGCAGAAAGTTGAAAAAAATGGAAAGGATGAATTGCTTCGTAAGTGCTCAAAGTTAAGACATGAATATCACTATGACAGAGACCTGTCTATGGAAATGGTGTTTTAAAAATGAGGTAGTGACCTATTGTCCCTTCTTACAATTTGCTGAGTGTGAATTTGCTGAAGAGTAATCACAGAGATCCAGTTGTGTTGGATTCCAAAAGCAGCCTTTCAGTGGTGATGAGCCAATGGCAACATACTGCAGTGCTCACAGGAAATCCACTGCTTTATGGATAAAAAAGCCCTCCAAAAGTATCTTTAATAGCATGATATTATTTTTCAAAGAGCTATTAAACTGTCTACATGAGAAAGAGGTCTTCACTCCAAAGGTCTATTTAGTTCCTTTCACTTTTATTTTTCTGGCGATTATATAATAAGCATATATAAATCCCGTTTGAAGATTTCAAGTCTTGTAAAGGCCCAGAAAATTTCAGTTCAATTAACCCAGTTAAGCAGTCTCTTGGCATGATTCTATAATACTTACACATTTCCCTGGGCCATAAATTAAACAGGCCTTCACAGGAATTTATATAGCTGATTTTGGGGGTGGTCTTTGACAAATTCAGCCTGAGAAGTGATATCTTCTTAGGAAAAAGGATGATTTAATGCCTTTATTATTTTCTTAAATGAAAAAGCCTTATATTTTACCAAATTACTTGGTATATATCAATACTAGCATATTCTTGGTGGATTAATGCACTGCCATCATCAGAAAGGGGTAATGCTTGCTTGTGAAGGTCTTGTTCTGCTGAGTGTATAAAAGATGAAGAGCAGGCAGGGCTTATTTCCCTCTAAATCTAATGAAGAGTCGGAGTTTCAAACATGGCTTTGAAAGAAGACAAACTCAGCAAGATGGTCTTCACTTTAATTACAGAGTATAAACCTTTTAAAAATCTTGTATGAAAGAGTCATCAAGGAAGGAAAAAATTAAGTTACATGTTTGCTTGTTTAAAGAATGAAGAACGGCTGGGCGCGGTGGCTCAAGCTTGTAATCCCAGCACTTTGGGAGGCCGAGACGGGCGGATCACGAGGTCAGGAGATCGAGACCATCCTGGCTAACACAGTGAAACCCCGTCTCTACTAAAATACAAAAAACTAGCCGGGCGAGATGGCAGGCGCCTGTAGTCCCAGCTACTCGGGAGGCTGAGGCAGGAGAATGGCGTGAACCCGGGAGACGGAGCTTGCAGTGAGCTGAGATCCGGCCACTGCACTCCAGCCTGGGTGACAGAGCGAGACTCCGTCTCAAAAAAAAAAAAAAAATAAATAAATAAAAAAATAAAGAATGAAGAACTTACATCTATTTATTTTTTGCAGTATTCCAAGTCCTATCATTTTTTTTTTTTTTTTTTTTTTTTTTTTTTTTTTTTTTT